>NC_090445.1:1400317175-1400473175 GCF_031143425.1 Pleurodeles waltl
AAGTGCAGGCCCATGAGGTTGAAGAACTACATTTAAGGGGTTTCCTCAGCATCCACGGGTTGGCAGCTTGGAGGCCCCAGCTGATCATGCTCACTTTATACACAATGGTGGTTTGTGAACCAGTTAAGCAGTTTATCAATCGTGTGTGATCCTGATCAATGTATGGTGTGCAGGGCCAGACAGGTTGTTTTTTTTCCACTGGAAGGTCCCTTGTGGGCTTCAAATCTTGGAGGTCTGCTTTGAAAAAGGCCAAAGACCCTGCCAATTTCCCCAGCTCCCACAGGTTAATTACAACAGACACAGGAGGCTTCAAGAGATAGAGAAATAGAGGGAGGGAGGGAGGGGGATGAAGAGAGAAAGTGATCAGAGAGGGGGAGGAGGAGAGAACACTGTACAGACAGTCCGCCCCAGCACTGGAGTAGTACTAATACACACCTCTGTTTTCTCCACAATAGTGTTGATTCAAAGAGAGTGTGGCGCTTACTTAGTGGGCGTGGATAAACATATGTTCAACTTTCGGTTTCCTTAGAAATCTGTTGAATGTTTTAACTTGTGAAGGTGACAGTACTTGTTGGACCAGATTTATCACCACTTTGTGCTGGTACAAAGTCATAAAAAGTGACAAACCCGCGCAAAGTGTTTATAAAGATTTTACTTCCAGGGCAAAACCTTTTTTTTCGCTCTTGAGAAAGCAGCCCACATATGGGTTTTTGACATAAAACACTACTAACATTGGTAGACATGGCTTTGCACCAAAAATAAAGTCTGTTTGAGGTAGGTGCTACCAAGTAGAAATGTTTTTTATTTTTCAAACTTTTCTCACATTGCATGTGTGCTGCAATGTACATCACACATGCATTGTCTTAAAAATTGAAGAGTTTATCTAAGCATTGTTTTTTATACAAATCCCACCAGCATCAAAGGACAGAACTCCACCAGCGCAGCCTTCACCCTGATCCTGAATGTCTCTGTCATCACAGGCCCTTTATCAGACACCTGGAAATGTGACTTTACTCCCCCACCTCAAGAAACCCTCAGCATATCCAAAGGTGCTAGTCAATTACGGGCCTATCGTCCAGCTACCCTACCCAGAAAAAAGTTCTGGAAAAGATGATAAGCAAATACCTAGCCACCTACCTTCACCCAGTCCAGATTCCAGCTAAACCACAATACAGACACCACCCTCATCCCCGCCATAGATGGCACCCGAATGATCATGGACAGAGGCAACACAGCGGCCCTCATCCTAATTTCTGCTGCCTTTGACACTGTCTCTCACCCTATCCTTATCCAACAACTGCAAAAATTTGGTATTCAGTGACCCGCACTCTGCAGGATTTGGTCCTTCCTGACAGGCCACATCCAGACGGTCAACCTGGCTTCCTTCAGCTCAGGGTACCATCAGCCTCATCTGTGGAGCTTCACAATGATCCTCACTCAGCCCCACCCAGTTCAATGTCTACAATACCCCACTCACCAGCACATCCTTCCCCATTGAATCAACATCTTTTCTTACGCTGCTGATACCCAACTCATACTCTTTCTCTCTCTGACAAGACACCAAACACTCACACCAGTTTCTCCAATTACATGACCAAAGTGGACAGATGGATAAAAACCAACTGCCTCAAGATCAACACAGACAAGACGGAAATAGTAATCTTCAGCAAAGACACCCCACTCTGGGACTCCACGTGGTGGGCTGGCGAACTCAGACAAACACCCCTCCTGACAATTCACGCAAAGAACCTTTGAATAGTAATCAACAACCAACTCACCATGACCAGTCACATAAACACAGTCTCCAACTCCTGCTTCCACACACTCGAAATACTCAAGAAGATCTTTAAATGGCTACCTACCAACACTCACAGAACCTTCACGCAAGCCCTCATCACCAGCAAGCTGGTCTACGGCAATGCATTATACACTGGAATCAATGCTCAGTTGACCAGAAGACTCCATACCATACAAAAGTCAGCTGCCATGCTCACTCTCAACCCCACACCTTTCACTCGCATAACTCAGCAACTTAAGGAGCTCCACTGGCTCCAAATTCTCAAGCAAGCACTCTTCAAACTCCTCACAAACACATACAAAGCCTTACACAACATGTACCTCAAAACCCAGATAATACTTCCACAAACCTTCCAGACACCTCGGCTCAGCTGGACCACTACTCGCATTACCACATCCACTCATTGCACATATACAGAACCAGATCCGGCGTTTGTCCCTTCTCCTACCTCACTCTTGAAGTCTGGAAAACATGCACCTGCACATCAGAGCCCCCTTCTCAGTTCTTGAATTCCGCAAGAAAATGAAGACCTGGCTCTTCAACTAGCCCCGGCCATAGCTCAGCCCATACAGCTCCTGCTTCAGCACCAGGATACCCTTCCAGATGCGTCAAATACACATACCATAACATTACAAACTATGCACATATCATGCACAAATGGTTCAAAGGTATGTGTGTGTGGGGTGCTAAACAGCCTGAAAGAACACCAGTAATGGGAAAGAGAGCAGCAGGGCCATACCTTAGTAGATATGGCGCTGTTCTGCCCTCTCCTCCTAGCGCTACACAGTGCAGCAGCTTCACATTGTAAATCACCCCTGTTGGGTTCACCTCTTGTTATTTTTCTTAGGATCTTACTTATAAATTGTAGCATTCTACAGGGTTAAACATCTCATCTTAGCGTACGAATCGAAACAGAGCACAGCAGCTGAAAGGGAAGAGTGTGCAGTCGAAGAAGTGACATTTACAGATGAGTTCAAGACACATGTCTTGTCTTAAAGTGTTCAATAAAGTGAAAATGGTAGTTGTGTGTATGTTGGGAGTGTCAATGGCTACTAATGTTACATCTGAATTATGTTTTATTCTGGAAGCTACAAGTCTGTTTGAAAAGCTCTGTCTGACTGCAATGGCCTGGTGAATTTCAGTGCGTACCCCAGCATGATCTGTCAATCAATCTAACCTCAGCTTTGTAGGAACTCAACAACGTGTCAGGTGTAACTTTTCATAGTACTGAGAGTTCGAGGATAGATACAACAACATAGCCTTGAACAAGGTAAGGCAATTTTCACACCAAACTACACTTGCAAACTGCTTCCAAAGTTCAGCAAAGCCACTGATGTACAAAGTGCAAATCAAGAAAGTTTTATTTTTATTGTAACTTTAATTGACTTGTTTGTCACAAATCGATTGTTCTCTGTAATGAACAGAATTGTGTTTTTATCCTGAATGAAATCATGACCTAATAAATTGATCTGTTTGAGGAGAAACTGTGAGGACAAGAATGGGTGTTTGACACTTTAGTCAAAATATACTAGCCCCCCACAAGAGATAGGCTACCGAAATCAAATCAAATCAGACTTAATTATATAGAGCAACTAGTCACCTCGAGGGGTATCAAGGTGCGGTGCTGCTAGATTCAGTCGAAGAGCCAAGTCTTGAGTCCCTTACTGAATTGGTTCAGCAAGGGTGTTTGTGGAGGTGGAAGGGCAGTTCGTTCCAGGTTTTAGCTGCGAGATAGGCAAAGGAGTGTCCTCTGAAGTGGCTGCCGTGGATGCGGGGTGTCAGAGCGAGGGTGTGGTGTGCAGAGCAGAGGTTTCTGGTCCATAGGTTGAAATTCAGGCAGTAGTTCAGGTAGGCTGGGCCGCTGTTATGTAGGGCTTTGTAGGTGTAGGTAAACAGCTAGAAGTGGCATCTCAGGGAGCCAGTGGAGGTCTGTCATGTGCTGCATGATGTGTGTTCTCTTGGGCGGGTTGAGGATCAGTCTTTCTGCTGTGCTCTTTGCATGAGTTTGGTGGTAGTGCCGGCATTGAGAGCGTTGACGGAGTCAAGTTGCCTGGTGATGAGAGCCTGCCTTACAGTTTTCCTGGTGTTTATGGGAGCCATCTAAAGATTTTCCAGATCATGTGGAGTGTGTCTCAAGCAGTATTGGTGTCAGGGTGATGGTTTGATAATAATGTCATGTCACACCGTTACCTTGACAGTCATGCAGTTACTCTCACAATCCGTACAAATGCAGCAGAGGAGACCAGCCTATCACTGTGCTCCTCTACCTCATAATTGCAGTCTCGTTCAGTTTGGGTAGGGTGGAACATGTTCACCACAAGAGGGACAAACATGGCTTTCCATATTCCACTGTGACTTATCAAGGACAGCAGGGTGCTGACTTCACACACTCCACCTCAAAGAATGCTGTGTGTGCTTCTTCCCCAGGGTATTTTTAGCTGAACATGTAATGGGCTGACAAATGGATATGCATGGCACCCTGCACAGACAGCACCTGGCACTAGGCCCACCAAAGCTTTCTGCCTCATCAGCTGGTGCTCACCCTGCCTCCTACCCTACGCCAACTTCAATGTGGAAAATTAGTCCTGTCTGATAATGCACCTTCTGCTGAGACACAGTAGAGATACCTCCCCTTGTTTGAATGTCTGCCTGAAGAGAGGATTTGGTTTCCAGAAACAACGGTTCCCTTTAATATAAGTAACTCTTTGAGGATGAGTGGGAATGACATCTTAACGAATACACTAAACCAGCTCCATTCTCCATCAAAGCAGTGAAGTAGCCTGAAGCCACGACACTTGGTTTTGAGAATGAAACATTCGCCTGCCATATTTATTTTCCTAAAGAAACATAAATAACATTTCTAGATATTGACACACTTCAAAATATTTATATCATGTATATTGAACATCCATTTCAATACAAGGCTAAAGATAAAAAATGTTGTCTGAAATTCTCAAAATCATGACTACCCATCAAGCTCCATCCCCCCAAAATGGGATTTGGTATCCTCAGATTTCCTCCATTAGTATTCGTCAAGGTGAACTCATTCAAGTCCTAATACTAGGGAAGCCCCCTTGGGCTAATCAGTAGGTTGGGCCCTACACTATTCCAGAGCAGCCCAAAAATGGATACCCCTGGCACCATTGGAAGATGTACCTCAGTAACTGGCTATATTTTGGGCCCCTGGTGCTAGACCATCTCCTAGATCACTTCCTAGGCATTGGTGAAGAAGCGCCTATTGGCAGCCAAAATACAGTTAATGTAGCGACCAAACTGCAGCTGACTGCGAACCGCTGCTCCACTACTCCTCCATGGGGTTATATTTGGATGCAAATCCAGGATTAACCTGACTATATAGGGGCCTGGTTTTCACAGACTTGGTTTCCCGATCTCTGACTCCTGCTGAAAGTTTTAATTTTTACATACCGTGGCAAGAATTGCCAGTGGCCACCACCTTCCCTCTCCCACTGGCCCCTGCCTAAATGCCGGTGTCTCCCACATGGCACCTCCTTTGTTCATATTAGTTCTTTGTCTTTTGCTTTTCTGCCCAGGTCCGCTTTTTTCTTCCTATGTACCGAAGTATATTTTTACTTTTACCACATCGTCCATAGACAGTCACCAGGGCTTCAGCACTGTCTATACTTTTATACCACTCTCTGTCTCTGTAGTCATGCTCTACACATACTACTTCCTTTTTTCCTGCTCCCAGGAATGTAAAACTGAAGTTGGTTGCACTTCCAGAGATGCGCCGAAGTATCTAGAAGGCATAAGTGAGTTCCTGTACAAATAAAATTAGTTCCTGCACATGCAGAGAGAGTAGGTCTCTGTCATAATCAGACACCATCCTATTGAAGAGTGGAGCAAATTCACAGAAAGAGTTGACTTTTTAAACAGTTTTATTTAGCACAAACTTGACTTGAAGGTAATGGAGCACTTTACAGGAGCACCAGTGACATTACGCAAGGTCACATTCATTTTTAGGGATTTTCCCAGAATCAGGGGAAGTTGAGCCGGTGCCGAGACTCGAACCTGCTTCCTCATTTCCAAAGTTGCCAGCTCTGGCCTTAACAATACAGCCGAGTCTCTGTATACATATGGACCGATTCACAAAGGTAAACTTAGACGTTTGGGCTAAACTTACACAAAACGTCTAAGTTTATGACTTTGGGAATTCACTAAGGGCATTTACGACTGGAGATCCACCCCAAGTGCGGTCCTAAATATACTACTCGTAAGTGCCCTTTTTGAATTCCCAAAGTTGTAAACTTAGACATTTGGTCTAAGTTTAGACAAACGCCTAAGTTTACCTTTGTGAATCTGGTCCATAGACCGGAACCTCTGCACAGATACAAGAGTTTGTTCAATGATGGTGCTGGGCTCCTCCATCTACAACGTTGAGTTTCTTTGTAGACAGTTTATTCCTTGCACTGAACCAGAGCACAGTCCCTGTATGCCGAGGGCTGAGCACCTACAAACAGAGTTGTGTTGATTCATAGTGTTGAGCCAGTTCACAGGCAGAGTTCAGGTCTTACAGCATTCATTTCTGCAACGTAAAAGCTGAATGTCTGTGGGGACTTAGATACCAGTCACTAGCTCCTAATCTGTGTGAGTGGTTATTGCCTGAAATAGCATGTCTCTGAAAGGGAGTCAGGAGGAGAAGGTAGGTGGGAGGATGAGAGTTAAAGGGAAGGGACTGAGGAAAGAAATTGTGAAAAAAGAGTGGCAGGGACAAGATAGAGAATAGTGACAGAGAGGAGAAAGAAATCCTAGACAATAGGGAGGGACGACACAGAGGTAAAAGAAACAAGAGAAGAGGAGAATGTGACTGAGATAGTAAGAGGAGAGAAATTGTGTGAAACAAGAGGCGGTAGAGTGAGTGACATGAACAAGCAGCAGGAAATTATGCTAAGGCAAACTTTACTACAAATTTGACCTATTACGTTTGCTATCTTCTTCATCAATAGTATGACTGTTACCGATGGCACTACTAGTTGTGAATGTTGCAGGTGCAAATAAACATTTAGAGTGGGGTTTTCCAACCTTTTCTGTAGTCGGAGCTACTTCTGATCAATGAAAATCATAGTGTGCTAATAAAGGCTCAACAACTTGTGCATTGTTACTAGACACCCCCTTCATTGAATTTAAGCCTAATGTCCATAGAGAGAGATACTATGGTTTGAACAAAATACTTTGACTAGGTGCACGATGACAGGTCTTTGGGGGATTATGAACATGTGTGCATATGAATGGGATATATGTGTATGGATTGACTGACAGTCTGTGTTGTATGTACCTGGGGCACGTCATACCTTTCACCAAATGTGACACAGCTACATGTATAACACAAACCTGCAACCATATTTTTGAAATGGGAGACATTTGAAGAGCTGAAAAATGTTCTGCACAAATGTTTAAAAAATGGAACATTTTTCTGCAATTTAAATTTCTCCCATTTAAAACAAAGGACTGTATTTTTCAGTTATACATACAGCACAGTGCCTACTAGTCACTGGGCGCAAGAGGCCTGCTGTTTGTAAATGTGACACTTTGAAATGGCAGAAAATTAAAATGAAGTGTTAACATAATCATTAAGGTAACTTTTCATTTTCATTTTCTACCATTTAACAGCATTTCGAAACATCATTTTGTTCTCACCCTCCAACATTGAGTTCTCAAGGACTTTTATTTAAGAGTTAAATAGCTCAGTGCTTCAGTTTTTTGCCTCCGTGCCCCAGCTGCAGCCTTGGTGGTAAATCTCACTGAGCACTGCTCATTATCAGGCCCTGCTATCAGCAATCTGATGATAATAATGCAAAATAAACACAGCCTTCCCTTAACCTTGAAAGGAAAAGTGACTCTGTGCATATTTAAAAATGAACTCAGGAACACAAGGTACTCTGAAGGTATCTGGGAGCTACTAGTAGCTCTGGGTCGACTGGCTGGAGACACCTGATTTAGGGTAGCAGCACTTATGCTTTTTTTTCAAACTAGGCACTGTGCGAGGGTGAAGCTGCTGCACATACAGTATAATATACTGTCAGTTCCTGCTACTTTCCCTCTGCGGACTTCTGTAAATGGAGTGCCAGTGTCCTCTTTCTATCCCCTCTCCGGGCTTGGTTTCAATAGATAACTCCCAAAATTGAGTGGATGGATGTGTGAAGCATAAAACCTATGAGAGGAGGTCAACTTCAAGGATACAGGAGGAGGGATATCCTTCAGCATCTGCAGGCTCCAGTCATTGTTCCCTCAGAAGACTAAGGGTCTAAGCACTCCCCTAGACTGCTAGCTAATCCTTCCATATTCCTGCAAGAGTTCATTGGCATCTCTTGAAGCGGAGGAATATGAGCTCCTTACTGGCTGGTGGTGTAGGTGGTGCCAACAAGCTGGCGCTACACTATTCCTGTATGAGGGGGCAGCAGGTTCTCTGGCATGCTCACACCTTCCCACATACATGGGTCTATGCCAGGTCGCGGTCTACTTAGCCACATATCACTCATTCTAATCATGCAGCAGTGTGTATATTTCTGACCATAACAAGTTTTAATCTAATTTTTGCACAGCTTTGGCTCTTTCATAAAAATGGATGACAGCAATATTTGTCAAAATTGATTTCTGGTACAGCATATACACATTTAAATGTTGGCATCTTTAGCCAACCCTCTTTCATTCGGAGAAAAAGTAAATGTGACTGAGTGCAAATTTGGCCTTGGCAGGTACCTGTATTTTTGTGAAAGACATTTAACCTGCAACTCTCAAACAGAAACGGTCTTTCTAATTGTAATTTGCAGTATTGGTGCTTTCCTGTCAGAGCAGCGCATTGCTATTTCAGAAAGGATTGTAGTGCCAAAGACTGGAAAAAGATTCATCCCCCTGCTGTATACTATTTCACATGATAAAAAATGCCCCAGTAAAAGAGGTACTCAATGTTTGGACCATTATTTCTGTTCCACTCTGATGGGTACAAAGGGAACGCATCAGTACATTGTTTAAAACTGCATAAATATTAATGATATATATTATGTTATAAACTTTAACCTATAGCGCATATACACTTAGACACTCTTGAACTTTAAATGAGAGACAAGTGGTCAAGGTGTAGACCCTCTATAATACCTACACCCCACAATAATTTGTATTCAGTCTACTCACTAGACATCACGAGGAACATAGCATAATGCCTATGGTAAAAAATCAAAAGAATCTAAGTGTTCACAAGGATTGATTAAGTAAACCTTGAGAGCATTGTTAACTATTAACCTTTTTTGAATGTTTTACTATATCAACTAAGAAAGAAGATGTGGAGTAGAGATTAAGGGTCTGATTATGAGTTTGGCGGTCCCATGACCGCCATGTTGGTGGTGGCAGTCTGACTGCAAACAGACTGGTGGAGCGGACCACCATATTATGAGTTTGGTGGTGGTGCACCAAGAAGACCGCCAGTGGTCCACCAGCAGCCAGCCCAGACTGCCACAGTCTGTCAGAGTCATAAACAGGCTGTCAGAGACCATGTTTCCGCCTGACCCATTATGAGGTAGCACACTGTCAATGTGACCGCTGCGGTCCAACCACCACGTATCAGGAGTCGGAAACGAACAGTACAAAAGGAGATTTCACCTCCAGGAAGCCATACAGGTCCAGTGTGCCATGAATCCACACCTGCTGCTGCTCACAGGAAGTCTAAGGAAACCATGCTGACCTGTGTCAATTGTGAAATGTCAAAAATTGGAACGTAACAAACCTTAAGATGGGGAGGGGGTGCGAGGGCCTGCACGCACACATCACAGCACATTGGTACAAACTCACATACAGCATCAAAGAATCACAGACATACACAACACGTACATGTCAGCCTGCACACACACGTTACACATTAATGCCACACATATACGCACAGCAACACAACACAGGCCCAGGGTCGCACAACACCAAACAACATACAAACTCACAACAACATCACAACTACTGTACACAGACAAATACAATTCACATGTTCACACACAACCCTGGCCACGGACTGGACACACATACAACATATATATACATCCATGTGCCATCATTGACACAATACACCTCATCAAACCACAGAGCAATCGACACACACATCACACACACACACACAGAATATATAGGATCAACTAGGCCATGCACATTACACACACCCACTAACAAACCAAACACACAAAAGTGACACACCACAACACACACACACAGGGGTCTTTGGACGGTTGTACACAGGGGTGGTGAATGGTGTGACAGTGAAGTTGGCAAACAGTGATCAGTGGGCATGCATGCAAATCCATTTAGGTGACATTTTTAGTGTATGGACTTACCTGACTACACTCCACCCTACACTACACTACAATTCCTGTCAGTCCCTCAGGATGCAGGATATCCAAGACCTTCTCCTCCCATGATGTGAACTGCGGGGGAGGGGCAGGGGGACCGTTGCCAGTCTTGTGTACCACTAACTGGTGCCTGGCGGCCTTGAAAGTACCTTCCTCCTGAGGTTGTTCCACCTCTTCCTGATGTCATCCCTAGTGCGCAGGTGGCTGCCTACAGAATTGACCCTATAACTATCCTTTGCCACATTTCCATTTTCCTAGTGACAGTGGTCTGCTGGATTTGTGCTCCAAAGAACTGTGGCTATACTCTGATAATTTCATCCACCATGACTCTTAACTCGTCATCTGTAAAACGGGGATGTTTTTGTGGTGACATTTTGGTGGTATAGAAGACAAACGTTAAGAGATGGCGTGTAGGTTCTGTGTGATGGGGGCTAATGGGTATGACATCAGGTGTGGAGGTGCTATTGTGTGTGGTGGATGTATTGTGCGTATGTGGGATATGCAGCTGAGAAAGTTGAAAGGTGCCTGTTTCTAGTTTTGGGTATTGTTTCTTGCCTCCATCTGTCTATGTGTGGTGTAGTAGTTGCAAAGGATTGTGGCTTGTGAACAAGTGTGTTTTATAGTGTGGTATGTGGGTTTGTCTGGTGTGTGTATGTGTGTTAGCTGTGTTGTTTTCAAATCCATCCAATGTGGTGTTGTGTTGTATGGGTTCAGATTGCCATTGGGGGACCGCCAGAAGAAACGCCATTGTAATTTGTAACTCGTAATAAGTTCAGTGGTAGGTTGAGGGGCTGGCGATGCTGAGGGTTGGACCGCCCTGCCCTGCCCTGCCCTGCCCGCCCTGCCAAGTCCTCATGGTGTTGGTATTTTGGCTACATTTTGTCAGTCTTGCCTGTGTAACTCGTATTACAGAGGTTTGTGTGATTGTCAACATGGCGGTCTTTTGACGGCCGCCACTGTGTCGGTCTTGCAGTCAGACCGCCAAACTCTTAATGAAGCCCTAAGTTAACAGGGGGACCTGGTTTTGAATCCAGCTTGGCAATAATCCTAAAACTGTGCATTTCTGGGCACATAACTTAATCTCTGATAATCTAATCATGCCTTAATTGAATGTAACTATGTATAATTCAAAGATTTAAGCCCTCCCTTGATGTATGTAATCTTGCTTCGGCTTCCACCAATCTTCATAATATACTGTGCTCTGTTGCTTCCTAGCTAAGTCTGTTCTGTAACAATATAAACACATATATGTTTCTATATTGTGAAGTTATCCCACTTACTCCATTCTGTGAATGAGCCATCTTATTTAACTCTTTGTGAGCCCCCTCATTTTGTGACATTCAGATAGGTGTCCCACATAATGTTCTTTATCCTAGTACACCTCTCACACTTTTATTCAAGTTCATGTAAGCCTACTTGTTGATGTCTGTGGGCGCATTTTCTTGTGTTTATTGGGAGATACCTATACACATCGTCTTGTTCCATGGACATTTTTGTTTATTATGTGCATTTAGTTGTTTTTGATAATAGAAGACACCTTTCCAATAAAGCTCCAATGCTATCTTTTCTGAATGTCAGACATGCACACATGCACATGACTGTCAGTACTAACCACTTTGCTGATACCCAATACTTGCAGGTGTGGTGAATACTCTTAAAGCTCCAGCAGTGCTTAGGGTCTGAGTGGAAATTATTGAAAAACCAATAGATCTGGCTACAATTTGCAGATGCATTAAAATACAGAGAAGTAAAAATGTGGTTTACATGTGTTAGAACTGTAACCAACCTATGTTGGCAATGTGTGCACTTATACTGACTCTGAGGATGTCTCCACCCACATTGAGTGAGGTGAAAGCTCCATCAGTGCGGCTTGAATTACTAGCCGTCCCTAACCCCATCAAGTTCGGGTCAGTTGTCCCCCTGTTACCAGGGCACGTGTAATGGAAGCTTTTTTGCTTTTTACCTGTGCACAAATATTGGCCAACTGCTGTGCTTCACTGTCTTGTGTTTCCTGATGTTTTTCAGCATTCAGAATTTGTATACCAGACAGCAGTAGTTACGTTTTGGACTTACAACAGCTATAATTTTGAAGCAATGTCTTTTGCACAGGAAAGAGAGAATTTGAAAGGTTTACACTAAGATGAACTTCACATTTTGCTTGATCTGAGAGGGGCTATCTCCAACAAAATGATCATTTAAACACTGCAATTATCTGCTTAACCTCGCTTCAATATCACAATGACGCTGATCTCCAATATCACAATGACGCTGATCTCCAGAGGGAGGGCTATTTTCTGAGGAAAGATGTTAAAGGTCAACTCTTCCATTGTCAATGACAGTCAGGTGGTGTCTTAGTTATGGTGTCCGGAAAAAACTGAGTGATGGTCATTCTAGAAGACCACCTCCTCAGTCCAATGTGTGATTGCCATAGCAACTCTGTTTTCAGTTATTTTGGAGATCTATTGGTTATTTGTCAAGCAGATAGCCCCTCTGCCTTTCTCTCTTAGAGTATAAGGGAAGGCAGTAGCACAGCTGCCAGAGCTGCAGTGAACTTGATGTTTGGGAAACCATCTGGCAGTTCTTAAACTGTTGCAATTGGCATCACAAGATTCATAAAGTTTAGGGTTTCACCACCATTTTTACCAGTGTCACCTCTGTACAAGAAAGCCATGTAAACCATGCAAGCTTTGGTGGCTTTGCACAGAATCACACAAATCACCTAGCATATTTAGGGCCCTTATGAGGTACTCCCACCTTGGGGGAACATTCCTCAAGCCCCCATAAGTAGTGGCATTTCCGATATGCCAGTAAGTTTTGTTGGAAGTGCCCTGATTTACATTTTTCTCCCAACGTCTGCAGTGCTGCCATTCTCCATCGATGTGGTGGAGGTTTTTCAGGTGGAAAACTGAACAACACAGCTTAAAATTTGTCCCCATGTGGCAAGCTTTTTTTCTTTTGAAAATGTTGTCTGTAAGAAGCAACTAGCCGGTAAACAGAGGCTTGAAACAGGGTTGGATGGTAATGGAGAAATCTTTAGTTTCATGGAAATGGAAATGCTAAATTTGGAGGTGTGACCCCTGGAAATATTTCCTCTAACATGCTTTCACTATGGTAAAGGTAATTCCCACCGTCGACACCACTCCATATTAGGGGCCTGATTTAGAGTTTGGCAGACAGGTTACTCTGTCACAAAAATGATGGCTATTCTGTCCACCGTATTAAGATTTCCTTTGGAAATAATGGAATTATAATACGACAGATGGGATATCCGTCACCTTTGTGATGGAGTAACTTCCCTTGCCAAACTCAAAATCAGGTCCATAGTGTGTTCTGTAATGAGTGGGCATGACTTTATAGGAGCCATTATAGTTAGGCTAACATTTTAAACTTTAAACGTATCAAACCATAGAAATTCACCAGTTCAAGTTCTCTCAAGTAACTATACCTTGTGCCCTAAGGTACCTATAACTCACGCCCCACTATGCACAGTCATCTGATCAATTATTTTACTGAAGATGTTACAGTGACATTACCAATTATGTTATCAAAGTTGTCATGAGTGCTGTAATTTGTAGGGGTAGTTAGCAATGCATGGCAAGGGCATGAGCTATAGTTACCTTAGGGCACGAGTTATAGTTACTTGAGGTAACTCTAACTATGACTGGCGAATTTCTGTGGTTTAATATGTTTAAAATGTGAGCCTAACTATAATGTCCCAGTACCTTTTGTTTTTTTAAGTGAATTTCTTAATTATGATGTCTCTGTAACCTTTGTTTTTCTCAGTGAATTTCTATGTTTTTTTAACATAGAGTAATTTTCATTACTATACTTTCATACAACCACTACCAAGCACGGCCTTTGGCCATGAACGACTGGGGCTGGCCGCAGGGCTTGGCCTGTGCCCAGACCCTGCGGCCAACCCCTATAACCACCCAACCATGTGCTCCTGTACAGCCTTTGGCCATGTGCCGCAGGGGTTGGCCACAAGGCCTGCCTGTGGCCAGTCCCTTGGGCCAACTCCTATAACAGCCCAACCCTGCATGGCACCTCCTCCTCAGGCCGATATCAGCCCTGGGAACCCATTTCCCAGGGCCATAAATATATATTTTTTTGGGGGGAGGGCGCCTGCTTGGCTTTCCTCCTCAGGCTGATATCGGCCCCATGGACTGCATCCCTTGGGGCCCATCGTAAAGATTTAGAGGGTCAATGTGACCCTGGCGGGCGGCAGGAGCCGCCCGCCTGGCGGGAACCGCCAACTGGCCGCTCCGCGGCCATAAGACCGCGGATGCCCTTCTGGCTTTCCCGCTGGGCCGGCGGGCGACCGCCGGCCCAGCAAGAAAGGCCCTGCAACAAGGAAGCCGGCTCCGAATGGAGCCGGCGGAGTTGCAGGGGTGCGACGGGTGCAGTTGCACCCGTCGCGATTTTCACTGTCTGCTAAGCAGACAGTGAACATCTTTATGGGGCCCTGTTAGGGGGGCCCCACGACACCCGTTCCCGCCATCCTGTTTCTGGCGGTGAAAACCGCCAGAAACAGGCTGGCGGGAAGGGGGTCGGAATCCCATTCCCCCAGCCGGGGGAAATCCGGCGGAAATCCGCCGGACCCGGCTGGCGAAGCCGCGGTCGGAATACTAAATGAAGCACCGCCAGCCTGTTGGCGGTGCTTAAGCCGGCCTCCACCCTGGCGGTCATAGACCGCCAGGGTCAGAATGAGGCCCTTAATTTTTTGCTGGGGGGGATGTGTGTTCCCCCCCCAGGCCGATCTCATCCCCAGGGATTCCAACTCATGGGGGAAGGCATAAAATTGCATTATTGTTTTAGGGGAGGGGGAACTCCCCCTCCTAAGGACAATCTCGGCCCAGGGGACCCCATCCCCCAGGACCCGGCCCAATTATTTTTTGTTGTTGGTTTTTTTTTTGGGAGGGGGGCAGGTTGCCCCCCCTCACTAGAGCCGATCTTGGTACCAGGAACCTCATTCTTCGTAGCCCAGCCATGTGACCTGGGTGCTCCCCAGGGCACCCAGTCACAATGTTGGGGACCGCAGGGGGAGATGGAAGGCTCCCATCGGCCCAGCTAGCTCCCCACCTCCTGTGGAAGCCAACATTGCTGTCATAGAGAGGAAGCTGCCCACAGGCAGGCACACAGAGGAAACCTGATTGACAGCTCTCCCTTCATCGGAGCAGAGTGTTTGCTGTGGCTTGGCGGCAGCTGTCAGAGCTGCCTCCAAGCCACAGCAAACAGCCATGTCCCAGGGGTGGGCTACCTGGGACATAGCAGGAGCCGGCCCTAGGGAGTGACGGTCAACAGGCCCATCAGTGGCTCCATGAAGGGTGCCGCTCAGCCACCCTCCAATGTGTATTGCCCCATGGAAGTGGTGGCCCCCGGGTCTGCTAGGGGGGGGGGGGCGCACCGCACCCCCAACACAATTAATTGTAATTGCATTTATATAGCGCTTGCTACCCCTGATGAGGCATCAAAGCACTTTTCGGCGAGTAGCATGCTACTCCAGAACACAAGAGGAATCAGTGGTGGATTATTATAGGGAAATATGAGTACAGTATTAGTATGAGTTAATTTGAGCGGAGGATATGTGAGTTTGTTAGTTGGATTGACTAGAGTAGTAATGGAAGGATAGAGGAGGGAAGAATCTAGAAGTGATAATTGTGAGTTTATAGTAATAGGATGAGGCTTCGGATAAGTAAAGGAGAGACGGAGGAGGTAAGAGTCTGTGGAAAGGGGTTAAGGAGATCTTAGTGGTAGAAGGGGTTTTGGATGAGTCAAAGGTGAGATAAATGATGGAGAAATAGCCTTATGAAGACTAGATCATTATTCTGGGATCTTATATTTGGGGGTAATGCATTCCATAGTTTGGCTGCTTGAGTAGAGAAGGGTGTGCCATCTATTGTCTTTTTCTTGTATAGTGATCTTTTGAGGCGGGGTGCCACTCTTGAGCAGAGGTGTCTTGGTTGTATGTATTTGGTTATTTTGTTTGTGATGAAAAGCAGTCCTGTTCCATGTATAGCTTTGTGGGTGATACAAAACAGCTTGAAGGTGGATCTTCTGGCAACCGGTAGCCAATGTAGTGCTCTCAAGGCAGGGAAGATGAGGGCTTGTGGCTTTACATGTAATAGTAGCCTGGCAGCCGAGTTCTGAATACGTTGTAGTTTTTTCATAGTAGATAGAGATGATCCAAGGAGAGGCCATTGGCGTAATCCAGTTTAGATAGTACAAGAGAGATAGTATCCTGCACCTTGTGTGGAATTCTGAGGTGGGGAAAGATGCGTTGCAGAGTCGTCAAGGTGATGAAGCTTGATCATGCTAATGTGTCCACTTGGACATTCATTGTTCACTTGGAGTCCATGGTAATTCCAAGATTTTTAACTTCCTTAGATACTTGAGGAGGTAGTCCCAGATCATCAGGCCAGGCGTACAGTGGGTCACAGTTTTTCCAGTCACCACATGTGAGTATTTCCGTTTTGGAAGCACTCAGTTTGAGATGGCTCCAAGTCATCCATTGATCAATGGTTCTGAGGCAACTGAAGATTTGTGAGTTTTCAATGTCTTTGGGGCATTCCAATTTAAGGAGTATTTATGTGTCATCTGCATAGTTGTAGCATGTGAGTTGAAAATCATTGATCAATTCTCGTAATAATATCATGTAGATGTTGAAAGCATACGTGAGATGATTGATCCTTGAGGGACCCCTGCTTTTGTGAGGTAAGGTTTGGATGATAAGAGGGGAAAATAGATGATTTTAGTTATGTTTTGAAGGTAGGGTGAAATGCCCCAGAGAAGTGGTGGCTCGCGAGGCTGCGGGGGGTGGGCAACCAGCCCTCACACATTAACTTTGATTAATGCCCCATGGTGGTGGAGGTCCCTAATGCTTGTGGGGGCAGGTGCCCCCATAACAAATATTAAAAGCCCCAGGGAGATGGCTGTCCCTGGGGCTGGGGGGGGCAGCCCCCACACTTAAATAAACAAGGACCCTGGGACACGGTCCACCTGGGGGCTTCAAAATGACAAAGCGCAGGAGCCCGCAGTTTGTTTCTTTTAAATGTTTGGCAGATCTGCCACAAATCTGGCAAAATGTTTAAAGAAATGCTTTTTTGGTGTGCACCAGAGCTAAGGGGTCAGGGTGACTCTACCCAGGCCCTTTTTGGGGTTTTTTAACACTTTTTTCTGGGACTTGACGGAAGCCGAGTCCCATCATGGCTGCAAACACTTCCTTGTTCAAGTGTTGGCAGCAAATCAAATCTCAGCACAAGATCGGAAGGGGTCACAAATCCTTTACCTCCCTATACATACAATTTGGATTTATGTTAATTTATCTAAAACATCTGAACAGATTTACACCAAAAAACAAAAAGGTTGTTTTATGAACCAAGAATTACCTTTCTGCCAAATTTGGTGTAGTTCCATCCACTGGTTCCGGCGCTAACGCGGTTCAAAATCTCTATGAAACAATGAATGAGCAAAATGTGTTTTGGGACCCCCCTATTTCTTGGCCCTACTTGACGGATCACCCCAAAACTCTCCAGAAAGATGCTGAAGTGAGCATCGTATTTTCTTGGAAAATTTTGTGAAGATTCATCAAACTGTACCAAAGTTATTAGCAAATCAAAATATGCTTTTTCTATAGAAACTCTGTCCTAACTACAACTACCTAGTGGCGATCACCACTAATAATAATACATCAATATTATATCTAATGTATAAATACATATAAATATGTCAAATAATATATAGATATAAATCTAGAAAGATTATGTGTATAAAATATAGTTTCGAGCTTTTACCATGCATGGTATTGGTAATGTAAGTATATATTTGTTGGTGGGTAGCGGTAAGGGCAGGTTAGAACTAATTTTTAAAAAGGGGGTGTTTTTTAGGGTTTCCTCCTAAAAAAAGAAATAAAAATGACATTAAAGTTAGGGTTTAGGGGTGAGTAGTGAGAAAGGCAGGTTGGGAGTGAGTAAAAAAAAGGGGGGGATGCAAATTTCCCTTGCCCCCCTCAAACAAAATTAATGAACACACATATATATATTATCCAGTGATGTTCACCACTGGGTAGTTCTGGTTAGGACCACGTTTCCACAGGAAAAACATTGTTTGTTTTGCTTATAATTTTGGCACTGTTTGGCAAATCTTCACAAAACTTCCAAACTCAACTATCAAACTATCAACCTCCTGGAAAGATCTGGGGTGTTATGAATATATCATGCCACGGAGGATCCGCAGATGCAACAGATTCACAAATATGGCACCACATTAACAAAGATGTGGTGGAAGCCATTGTAGTTCTCAAAGATTATGCCCCTATACTGTGAATAAAGTAAAAAAAAAACATATAGGGGGCAGAGTAGGAATACCCTGTCATCCTAGGCCTGATGGAGGGGGCTCCAGAAGGACCCACCTTTGGCGTCAAAAAAGCAAGTTTTTAGATCTGCACCATGGATCTGCTAAGGATCTGCACTCCAAGAAAAAAAACATGGTCTCCTGCCCTTTTTGAATCTCAGCCCTCTGAGCTGGGCCAGAGCCCAGGAAGTAAGCAAGTTTATTGTTTATTGATTATTATTGTTAATTAGGGAGGGGGCATGCAGTCCCCCCTCCCTGAACCTCAGTGAATTTCTATGTTTTTTAATTCTATTTCCTAACTACAACATCCCTGTAACCTTTGTTGTTTTTTCATTGAATTCCTATTTTTTTTTTAACGTTAAGTAATTTTCATTACTATACGTTAATCCAGCCACTGCTGCACACAGCCTTTGGCTGTGTGCTGCGTCGGTTGGCCGCAGGACTGGCAGCAGTCCAACCACCCAATCCTGCCAGAGAGAGAGAGAGAGGGAGAGAGAGAGAGAGAGAGAAACAAAATGAGAGATTGAGAGAAAGAGCGATTTAGAGAAAGATTTCACACAGCAAAATTGAGAAAGAGATAGACAGAGGGATAGAGTTTTTTAGGCTTTGATGAATAATATACTTAGATTAAGATATTTTGGGAAAAATGTAAACAAAAAATGTTTTTGTCAATTAAATAGTGAGATCACCTTTCAGTATGTAACTTTAATATTTATAGCTGAATAGAAACTAAAGCAGGAAATGATCACAGACTCATCTAGAATGGAACCCTTCACCTTCAATGTGCAAGTTTGAGACCTTTACCACTAGGCCAGAAGTGACTCCTTACTGTGCTGTGTCCAGACTTAGCTACGACATTCAACACAAAGATTTTGAGGGGAAAAAGTTTCAATGTTCCATCACTAGGAATGTGTAACAGTCAAAGCAATAGAAAATAAAAACTGTCATGAAATATTAGGATTTGAACCTTCAACCCACTGACAGGCCAAGAGCTTTACTATTAGGCCAAAAGTGACCCTTGTCTGCTGTCTATTAAAAGGTAAGTATACCATTTGCAGCAAACATCTTGTCGGCATTGCTCCTACAAGCAGGGAGCTGCTTTAAATAGCAGCTCCCTGCTTGTTCGGGCAATGTTTTCATACATTTTTTTGCATGCATATTTGCGTGCAGGATGAAGGTGAAAACTCTGCTTTCTGCAAGTAAGAGCTGTTTGACAGCTCCATCTTGCAGTAAGCGGAGTTTGTTTGCTTTTGCTTGGTGGGAGCTGTTAGCTCCCATCAAGCAAAAGCAAACACCTATGTCCGAGGGGTGGGCACCCCAGAACATATTAGGAGCCGGCCTAGTGGGTGGTGCTCCCCAGGTCCATCATTGGCTCCTTGAGGGGGGGGCTCGTGGTCCTCATCCAACGTGACTAGCCCCAGGGAAGTGGTGGTCCCCAGGGCTATGGATCCATGGGAGACCCCTTACCTAATTTGAAATCAGCCCCAGGAAGGTGATGATTCCCAGGGCTGTGACCCCCCCCCCCCTTAATTATGATTAAAGCCACGGGCAGGTGGCTTCTCCCGTGGCTACGGGGTGGGGCATGCACCCCACCTTAATTACTATTAAAGCCCTGGAGAGGTGGCAATCCCTGGGGCTGCATGGGGCACTCGGACCCGCATTCATTTTGTTTAAAGCCCTGGGTAGGTGGCGGAACCTGGTGCTGCAGGGGACATGCACCCCCATTCATTTTGTTTAAAGTGCCAGGGAGGTAGTGGTCCATGGGGCTGTGGGGGGGGGGCATGTGGACTCACCACATTCATTTTAATTAAAGCCTCGGAAGGTGGTGGTCCCCGGGGCTATGGGGGACCGAGCTGCCCCCCACAGTCAATGCCATTAAAGTCACAGGGAGGTGGCAGTCCCCAGGGCTCCGGGGGGGTTGCGTTCCCTCGCATTCAATGTAATAATTGACCCTGGGGAGTTGGTGTGTCACCGTGGTTCAGAAAGGCCAGGAGGGAGGCCCCATGCGCCCCCTCCTTATTTCTGACACGCACCCAGGACCTGGTCCATCCATCGGCTTCATTAAAAACAAGTACAACTGCCACTAGGTATTATTATACATATATGTATATATATATATATATATATATGCATATATATATATATATATATATAATTTTCAAAGTGAGTATGATATCAGTTCAGCTGCTGTGTTGAAAATTTCGGGATGATTTGTTAAGCGGAGACTAGAAAAGGGAGGGTCAAAAAACACTTTTTCCTCATTCTTTGTCTAAGGGGGTTTTGCTTTCTTTACACAGCCTGAACTGCTGAATGGAATTACATCCAATTTGGCAGGAAGCTAGATATTGGTCAACAGATCATGTGTTTTTGATTTGGTGTAAATCTGTTCAGTAATTTTGGAGTTATTTAAGGTTAAACAATCTAGAAATATAGGGATGCAGATCCACTCATGGAGGATACTCAGATCTCAGGGAAAAGCAAGGCCCTGAGTGGCTGAATTTGTATGGTTTTGTATGTGTAAAATGTCAACCTAACTATTACGCCCCTGTAACCTTTGGCTTTTTTGGTGAAAAAAAAAAAAAAACAATATATATATATATATATATATATATATATATACCTATATATATATACACACAAATACACACACACACACACACAGCAGTGGGTGTGTGAGTATATAAATATTTATTTAATTTGCGGCGAGATCCATAGATCCATTGCAGATTTACATGGGGTGGTCACGCTGAGCTCCACAGGTGGATCTGCAAATCTCGTGCAAGTTTTAACAAAAAGATTTTCAGGCATTTTGTTGCCCCTTACAAATACATTTTCCACTTCTATAACAGACACATGGGGTCAGGGAAGCTCTACCCTGACCCCTTCATTTCATGTACATATTACTTTTCAGCTCGGGACCGTTTACCGATTCGTAAAGTGGCGGGTGCAATTTTTCTGTCAAGTTGCAGCCAGCCAATCAGGGCCTTACTTTCGCACATGAATCTCAGGACTACCAAGAGCTCTGAGGTTCTCCTTGAAATAGAGCAACCACAGTATGCTAGACATCTAGCCACAAACAGTCTTGGATAATTAGCCTATTTGTACTCAATTCTTCCTTCAGCCAGATAGCACACCACATCAGAGGAGGCCGCAGCCAGATATAATCCACAATACAACTTGTTCCTAACTCTTAATGTAATATCTCATAGGGGATGCTATGCCCAGCCCCCAAGCAGTGCTTAATTTGTAAATAAAAAGGTGCCGGTGCCCAAAGACCTCCTCTTAAACATGCAGCTGCTGCGATTAAATGTTTGAACACGGAATACTGAGGTGGCGTAATCCGGAAGCCATCTTGGGCCTCTTCAATCCATATAAAGCCACTCGCTGCTTCTTCAGCTCAGTCTTGCAGCTTTCTTCTTTCTCCCTTTGTGACGCTTTTTCATTTTTCCCTTCCTCTGTCTTTCCCATATGTGTCTTTTGGTCACAGCAAATGTCTGAGGAAGAAGAATAAGCCCTGGCCCTCAAAAATAAGTGCTGGTGCTCAGCACCGGAAACAACAAGCACAAATTAAGCACTGTCCCTAAATTAAGCACTGCACGGAAAATGTGTTCTCTGACACCCCAATAGAATATAAATTCACATAGCCCCAGATCTCGCTTCCAAAAGTTGAGATTGGTACACACTTAGCTTTACAGATCACTAACATGGTTCTCAAGGTCTTATGACTCAAACGAGAGGAAAAGTTACTCACACCAGTGTAAACCCTTTTAAGGATGCCAATATTCTTCTTTATCAAGGTTTATCAGCTGCTTCTGGAATCTATAAGGATACCCAAGTAGGTAAAATGTTCTACTTTGCTTAGGGTATGACCTTGGACCAAGAAGATAGCACTTTTCATATTTTTCGGCAACAGAACCACCACTTGTGATTTTTTTTAAATTAGTAAGTAAATTCAAACTGGCCATAAAGTCAACAAAAAGATCTAAAAGCCATTGTAAACTTCTGTAGTCTAGGCATTTAATACACCTGCATATAACAGAGCAGGGAGCATCCTGCCCCCGGGTTTGGGAACACCTATGCCTTGTTCTAGAAGTGCATTCTCCAGGCGATTAATATACATCGTAAAAAAGAAGGGTCTAAAATACATCCCTGGTGAACCCTACTTCTAAGGGGATCATCCCTAGTGCATTATCCCTTGCTGCCATAACGAACTGAGTCTGTCAAACAATGGTAAAAATACCTTAAAAAAATTAACCAGACTCTGGTCCACCCCCTTGCACCCCAGCTCTGCACAGAGATTCTTTCTGTTAACCTTATAAAAGGCAAAGCTGAGGTCCATGAATGCAAAATGCAGGGAACCCTTCTTTACGAATATATTTATTGAGGATGAGATGGAGATTAAGATTTTGTTCCACCTTGCCCCGCCCTGAATGGTACTCATATTGAATATCAATCAAAATGGTACGTTACTCTGACCAGTGAGATCGTGTTTTCAATATGACTCTACTTATGATCTTAACCTTGACCTGAATTAAAGGAATGGGCCTGTAACATGAAGGGTCATTCCTGTTCCCCTTCTTAAAAACAGGCACGATAATGGAATGACATCAAGAGGCAGGGATGAAGCAGCGAACGGTTGTATTAAAAAAAAGAGTAAGAAAAGGGGCCCAGAGATCTACAAGGGACTTAAATAGGTCCCCAGGGACACAATTTATCGCGCCTTCACCAAAGGAAGGGATATGATAGCATATCAAACCTCTTCCCATAGTAAACTTATTTTAACACTCTGAGACGGGGAGGTGGATGGGGAAGTTAGATTATCCCCCTGATACAGAGTTTAAAAATAGATCTCTCAGGCCTGAGCAGGAACTGGTGCAGCATGATCCACCATCTTATCTTCCTTAAAGAAAGGGTGGTTAATCAGTTTCCTGAATAAAGTACTATCTTTCTGGCTGCTAGCCAGGAGTAAGTCCTCCCTCAGCTCATTCTTTAACTCCAGCTTCTGTATTTTCCTGTAGCTCTAGACAGCTCTACGCTCTCTTACTTCCCCTATGTCCCGGGTTTGTTTTATTTAATCTAGATAAGAGTGCCTTTCGGGCCCACGTAAAACTATTATCAAACCATCAATAAGAAGCCGGAGAATCAGACCTAGTCGACCTAGAAAGAGCTTAATCAATATAAAAACATATCTTGGCATATGCCTACAAAATACTCTGCTGTGAGGCCTCCAGATTTACACAAGTCTGAAATTCCAAGGGACATGAGGTGACTAACACAGTAGTAAACAGCTCAGGAATAATTTTACACCTTTTTATTCTGCACCCCTGGTCTGTTGACCTAACTTGGTATTCAAAAAGATGACAAGATTCCAATTACTCAAATTCCTACTGAAAACTGGCAACGAGGGTGTTGTGATTGCTGAGAGTGTTCCTGTACACTGAAAATAAAATGAATGTAGCAGAACCGCTGAAACATCAGTGTAATCGATCTAAGATCCGCCCCCATGTCCCTTAACCCCTTCGCTGCCAGGCCTTTTCCCCCTCCTGTGCCAGGCCTTTTTTTGCCTATTTGGGGCAGTTCGCGCTTAGGCCCTTATAACTTTTTGTCCACATAAGCTAACCAAGCCAAATTTGCGTCCTTTTTTTCCAACATCCTAGGGATTCTAGAGGTACCCAGACTTTGTGGGTTCCCCTGAAGGAGGCCAAGAAATTGGCCAAAATACAGGGAAAATTTCGTTTTTATCAAAAAAATTGGAAAAAGTGGCTGCAGAAGAAGGCTTGTGGTTTTTCCCCTGAAAATGGCATCAACAAAGGGTTTGCGGTGCTAAACTCAGCAGCTTCCCAGCTTTCAGGAACAGGCAGACTTGAATCAGAAAACCCAATTTTTCAACACAATTTTGGCATTTTACTGGGACATACCCCATTTTTGCAATTTTTTGTGCTTTCAGCCTCCTTCCAGTCAGTGACAGAAATGGGCATGAAACCAATGCTGGATCCCAGAAACCTAAACATTTCTGAAAAGTAGACGACATTCTGAATTCAGCAAGGGGTCATTTGTGTAGATCCTACAAGGGTTTCCTACAGAAAATAACAACTGAAGAAGAGAAATATTGAAATTGAGGTGAAAAAAACATCACTTTTTCTCTACGTTTTACTCTGTAACTTTTCCCTGCAATGTCAGATTATCGAAAGCAATATACCGTTACGTCTGCTGGTTGCGGGGATATATAGGGCTTGTAGGTTCATCAAGAACCCGAGGAACCCAGAGCCAATAAATGAGCTGCACCCTGCAGTGCGTTTTCATTCTATACCGGGTATACAGCAATTAATTTGCTGAAATATAAAGAGTAAAAAATTGCTATCAAGAAAACCTTTGTATTTCCAAAAAGGGCACAAGATAAGGTGTTGAGAAGCAGTGGTTATTTGCACATCTCTGAATTCCGGGGTGACCATACTAGCATGTGAATTACAGGGCATGTCTCAAATAGATGTCTTTTTTACACACTCTCCTATATTTGGAAGGAAAAAATGTAGAGAAAGACAAGGGGCAATAACACTTGTTTTGCTAATCTATGTTCCCCCAAGTCTCCCGATAAAAATGA
This sequence comes from Pleurodeles waltl, assembly GCF_031143425.1. NCBI lineage: Eukaryota > Metazoa > Chordata > Amphibia > Caudata > Salamandridae > Pleurodeles > Pleurodeles waltl. The sequence goes on from NC_090445.1 coordinate 1,400,342,272, forward strand.
TACCTCACTTGTGTGGGTAGGCCTAGCGCCCGCGACAGGAAACGCCCCAAAGCGCAACGTGGACACATCCACATTTTTGGAAGAAAACAGAGGTGTTTTTTGCGAAGTGCCTACCTGTAGATTTTGGCCTCTAGCTCAGCCGACACCTAGGGAAACCTACCAAACCTGTGCATTTCTGAAAACTAGAGACCTAGGGGAATCCAAGGAGGTGTGACTTGCAGGGCTCGGACCAGGTTCTGTTACCCAGAATCCTTTGCAAACCTCAAAATTTGGCTAAAAAACACATGTTCCTCACATTTCTGTGGCAGAAAGTTCGGGAATCTGAGAGGAGCCACAAATTTCCTTCCACCCAGCGTTCCCCCAAGTCTCCCGATAACAATGATACCTCACTTGTGTGGGTAGGCCTAGCGCCCGTGACAGGAAACGCCCCAAAGCGCAACGTGGACACATCCAAATTTTTGGAAGAAAACAGAGGTGTTTTTTGCGAAGTGCCTACCTGTAGATTTTGGCCTCTAGCTCAGCCGGCACATAGGGAAACCTACCAAACCTGTGCATTTCTGAAAACTAGAGATCTAGGGGAATCCAAGATGGGGTGACTTGTGGGGCTCGGACCAGGTTCTGTTATCCAGAATCCTTTGCAAACCTCCAAATTTGGCTAAAAAACACATGTTCCTCACATTTCTGTGGCAGAAAGTTCGGGAATCTGAGAGGAGCCACAAATTTCCTTCCTCCCAGCGTTCCCCCAAGTCTCCCGATAAAAATGATACCTCACTTGTGTGGGTAGGCCTAGCGCCCGTGACAGGAAACGCCCCAAAGCGCAACGTGGACACATCCAAATTTTTTGAAGAAAACAGAGGTGTTTTTTGCGAAGTGCCTACCTGTAGATTTTGGCCTCTAGCTCAGCCGGCACCTAGGGAAACCTACCGAACCTGTGCATTTCTGAAAACTAGAGACCTAGGGGAATCCAAGGAGGGGTGACTTGCGGGGCTCGGACCAGGTTCTGTTACCCAGAATCCTTTGCAAACCTCAAAATTTCGCTAAAAAAACACATGTTCCTCACATTCCTGTGGCAGAAAGTTCTGGAATCTGAGAGGAGCCACAAATTTCCTCCACCCAGCGTTTCCCCAAGTCTCCCGATAAAAATGATACCACACTTGTGTGGGTAGGCCTAGCGCCCGTGACAGGAAACGCCCCAAAGCGCAACGTGGACACATCCAAATTTTTGGAAGAAAACAGAGGTGTTTTTTGCGAAGTGCCTACCTGTAGATTTCGGCCTCTAGCTCAGCCGGCACCTAGGGACACCTACCAAACCTGTGCATTTCTGAAAACTAGAGACCTAGGGGAATCCAAGGAGGGGTGACTTGCGGGGCTCGGACCAGGTTCTGTTACCCAGAATCCTTTGCAAACCTCAAAATTTGGCTAAAAAAACACATGTTCCTCACATTTCTGTGGCAGAAAGTTCTGGAATCTGAGAGGAGCCACAAATTTTCTTCCACCCAGCGTTCCCCCAAGTCTCCCGATAAAAATGATACCTCACTTGTGTGGGTAGGCCTAGCGCCCCCGACAGGAAACGCCCCAAAGCGCAACGTGGACACAACCAAATTTTTGGAAGAAAACAGAGGTGTTTTTTGCGAAGTGCCTACCTGTAGATTTTGGCCTCTAGCTCAGCCGGCACATAGGGAAACCTACCAAACCTGTGCATTTCTGAAAACTAGAGACCTAGGGGAATCCAAGGAGGGGTGACTTGCGGGGCTCGGACCAGGTTCTGTTACCCAGAATCCTTTGCAAACCTCAAAATTTGGCTAAAAAAACACATGTTCCTCACATTTCTGTGGCAGAAAGTTCTGGAATCTGAGAGGAGCCACAAATTTCCTTCCACCCAGCGTTCCCCCATGTCTCCTGATAAAAATGATACCTCACTTGTGTGGGTAGGCCTAGCGCCCGCGACAGGAAACACCCCAAAGCGCAACGTGGACACATCCAAATTTTTGAAAGAAAACAGTGCCTACCTGTGGATTTTGGCCTGTAGCTCAGCCGGCACCTAGGGAATCCTACCAACCCTGTGCATTTTTTAAAACTAGAGACCTAGGGGAATCCAAGGAGGGGTGACTTGTGGGGCTCGGACCAGGTTCTGTTACCCAGAATCCTTTGCAAACCTCAACATTTGGCTAAAAAAACACATGTTCCTCACATTTCTGTGGCAGAAAGTTCTGGAATCTGAGAGGAGCCACAAATTTCCTTCCACCCAGCGTTCCCCCAAGTCTCCTGATAAAAATGATACCTCACTTGTATGGGTAGGCCTAGCGCCCGCGACAGGAAACGCCCCAAAGCGCAACGTGGACACATCCAAATTTTTGAAAGAAAACAGTGCCTACCTGTGGATTTTGGCCTGTAGCTCAGCCGGCACCTAGAGAAACCTACCAACCCTGTGCATTTTTGAAAACTAGAGACCTAGGGGAATCCAAGATGGGGTGACTTGTGGGGCTCGGACCAGGTTCTGTTACCCAGAATCCTTTGCAAACCTCAACATTTGGCTAAAAAAACACATGTTTCTCACATTTCTGTGGCAGAAAGTTCTGGAATCTGAGAAGAGCCACAAATTTCCTTCCACCCAGCGTTCCCCCAAGTCTCCCGATAAAAATGATACCTCACTTGTGTGGGTAGGCCTAGCGCCCGCGACAGGAAACACCCCAAAGCGCAACGTGGACACATCCAAATTTTTAAAAGAAAACAGTGCCTACCTGTGGATTTTGGCCTGTAGCTCAGCCGGCACCTAGGGAAACTAACCAACCCTGTGCATTTTTTAAAACTAGAGACCTAGGGGAATCCAAGGAGGGGTGACTTGCGGGGCTCGGACCCCAGTTCTGTTACCCAGAATCCTTTGCAAACCTCAAAATTTGGCTAAAAAAACACATGTTCCTCACATTTCTGTGGCAGAAAGTTCTGGAATCTGAGAGGAGCCACAAATTTTCTTCCACCCAGCGTTCCCCCGAGTCTCCCGATAAAAATGATACCTCACTTGTGTGGGTAGGCCTAGCGCCCCCGACAGGAAACGCCCCAAAGCGCAACGTGGACACATCCAAATTTTTGGAAGAAAACAGAGGTGTTTTTTGCGAAGTGCCTACCTGTAGATGTTGGCCTCTAGCTCAGCCGGCACATAGGGAAACCTACCAAACCTGTGCATTTCTGAAAACTAGAGACCTAGGGGAATCCAAGATGGGGTGACTTGTGGGGCTCGGACCAGGTTCTGTTACCCAGAATCCTTTGCAAACCTCAAAATTTGGCTAATAAAACACATGTTCCTCACATTTCTGTGGCAGAAAGTTCTGGAATCTGAGAGGAGCCACAAATTTCCTTCCACCCAGCGTTCCCCCAAGTCTCCTGATAAAAATGATACCTCACTTGTGTGGGTAGGCCTAGCGCCCGCGACAGGAAACGCCCCAAAGCGCAACGTGGACACATCCAAATTTTTGAAAGAAAACAGTGCCTACCTGTGGATTTTGGCCTGTAGCTCAGCCGGCACCTAGGGAAACCTACCAACCCTGTGCATTTTTGAAAACTAGAGACCTAGGAGAATCCAAGATGGGGTGACTTGTGGGGCTCGGACCAGGTTCTGTTACCCAGAATCCTTTGCAAACCTCAAAATTTGGCTAAAAAAACACATTTTCCTCACATTTCTGTGGCAGAAAGTTCTGGAATCTGAGAGGAGCCACAAATTTCCTTCCACCCAGCGTTCCCCCAAGTCTCCCGATAAAAATGATACCTCACTTGTGTGGGTAGGCCTAGCGCCCGCGACAGGAAACGCCCCAAAGCGCAAGTGGACACATCCAAATTTTTGAAAGAAAACAGTGCCTACCTGTGGATTTTGGCCTGTAGCTCAGCCGGCACCTAGGGAAACCTACCAACCCTGTGCATTTTTGAAAACTAGAGACCTAGGGGAATCCAAGATGGGGTGACTTGTGGGGCTCGGACCAGGTTCTGTTACCCAGAATCCTTTGCAAACCTCAAAATTTGGCTAAAAAAACACATGTTCCTCACATTTCTGTGGCAGAAAGTTCTGGAATCTGAGAGGAGCCACAAATTTCCTTCCACCCAGCGTTCCCCTAAGTCTCTCGATAAAAATGGTACCTCACTTCTGTGGGTAGGCCTAGCGCCCACGTAAGGAAATGGCCCAAAACACAACATGGACACAACATATTTTTTCACAGAAAACAGAGGTGTTTTTTGCAAAGTGCCTACCTGTGGAGTTTGGCCTCTAGCTCAGCCGGCCCCGGGAGGGGTGGGGGCAGAAATGCCCTAAAATAAATTTGATCCCCACCCCCCCCTGCCCGGGAACGACCCTTGCCTACGGGGTCGCTCCCCCTGCGTGACATTGGCGCCAAAAAACAAATCCCAGGAGCCTAGTGGTTGGCAGATTGACCTAAAATCGGCCAATCTGCCCCCAAGGGGGGCAGAAATGGCCTAAATCCAATTTGCCCCCCAGGGGAGCGACCCTTGCCTAATGGGTCGCTCCCCATCTCTAAAAAAACAAACAAACAAAAAAAAAAACACAACAAAAAAATTTGCCCTGGTGCCCTGAGGGTTCTGCCCCCCCTGGGGGCAGTTCGGCCTAATAATAGGGGGGGCAGAAATGGCCTAAAATAAATTGCCCTCCCCTCCCCAGGGAGCGACCCTTGCCTAAGGGGTCGCTCCCTTTGCGTGAAATTCACACAAAGAAAAAACTCCCTGGTGTCTAGTGGTTTCTATAAACAGATTGGGTAGATTGGGCAGATTGGCCTCATCAAAATAGGCCAATCTGCCCACAAGGGGGGCAGAAATGGCCAAAATATAATTTTCCCCCAAGGGGAGCGACCCTTGCCTAAGGGGTCGCTCCCTTATGTGAATTTTAGTAAAAAAAAAAAAATCCCTGGTGTCTAGTGGGGTTTCAAAAGCCGGATTGCAAGCAATCCGGCTTTTGAAACCCTCGGAGAGACTTCAAAGGGAAGGAAATACTTTTCCTTCCCTTTGAAGCCCCTCCGGGCCTCCCCAGTGATTGAAAGAGAAATGCTTTTGCATTTCTCTTTCAATCGCGCTGGAAGCAGAGCTTCCAGCGCGACGAGGGAGGCCCCTGTGACAGATAAGCACGCGCTCGCTCGCGCGCTGACGTCACAGGGGGTGGTGGGGGGGGGGGGGTCGGGGGTCCCCTTCCATCCCCGACTTGGGGGGGGGAGGTGGGTCACGGGGGCACGCTAGTGCGCCCCCAAGTTCCCCTGTGCCATGGACGAGAGGATCTCGTCCAAGGCACAGGGGAACTGTAGCCTTGGACGAGATCATCTCGTCCAAGGCACAGAACAGGTTAAAGGTGGGGTCGTTAGGGCCCACTAAAAAACTCTCTAAGCTCAAAAGATTGACCAAGTTATATTCAGCCGACAAATCGGACTTGGTCTTTGAAGTCGCCCGATTCTTGTCCTTCACCCTCATTTACATAACAACATTTACCGGGGTGCAAGTTAAAAATCACCAAGGATCAATATAACTGTAAAACTAAGATGACCGGAATGAAAAACATGGAGAAAAAAGCTAAGTGAACCAATCACATCCTCCCACTCATTCCCATGAACCGCATTATAAACATTGATACATAAGATCCTAATGTTATTCTTTAAGGTAAGAAGCACCCCGAGAATGTAAGGAGAGGTGCCTACAATCGTTTCCACATTAAGTGCTAAGTCTAACTTAACCAGGGTCACCAAACCCCCACTTGCCCTCCTACTAGGTGAGGGCAGAGCATTGGTTGAGAAGGAGACATAACCATCCATATGAAATCCCCTTCGTATGTCCTAGGTCTCCTGGAAAGATATCTATTAAGAAGTAAGAGACTTCATCCAGTCAGGCTCATCAGATTTCTCCTGCAATCCTGCGATGTTCCAGGTCATAAGTTGAAGTGCCCTAGGGGATGTAGATAAAGTGGTAGGGGCACTAGGGTTGGGAACCCTCCCCAGTCAGTCTTGGTCATTCAGGCCACTGAGGGGTGCAAAACAGTTAGGGTGAAATTCAGGTGTGTATTTCCCCACCTGGGTCCCGGCAATTCCACCCCAAATACTGTGGAAGTCTCGAGGGAGAGCCTCTTTGGGAGGCCACTTTAGGGGAGTAGGTTTAAAAAAATATCCTAGGAGTAAAACTGTAATGCCACCGGGGTTACTAGTCCAGGCCCAAGCAACCTTATCAAACAACCAGCCCTAATATTCTTGCAATATTTAATGACAATACAGTCCCCTCCAATAGATTTGGGAGTACAACCTATCGAACTCACCCTCTGTACCATGATTATTTCATCATATACCTTAGATCTAATATCGGGAGATACCCTCCCAGCCAGCCAATGAAGGGCCTTGTTTTTAAGATGTTGGGAATCTTCTCTTGCAGGTTGCACAATGAGAGATCATTGGCCTGAACCAGAATGTGCAAAGTACAGGCAGGGGGAAGATGCAAAGTGACCGGAGTGGCCCTCTAACTGAACTATCCGAAGAGATGGAGGTTCCCTCTGCACTGAATTAGCAGAAGAAGGGACCAGTCTGAAACCATCCCCTGACATAGTGTCTACAGCACTCCCTTGCGTGGGAGGCCTGCATGCCAGCATAGTTATCTGGGTTTTTACATGAGCTGGCACGCTCAGGGGTTGGAATAATCATATCATCAGCCTGAGGTATGATGCAATTTGAGACGGGCGGACACTGGCCCAGGGTAGAGGGTATATCTGTGGTAGGTTCATTCACCTGTGCAATAAGGGTGGGGGTATTTGGGATATGTGTAGGTCTGCTCGATAAAAATTAAATCTAGTCTTTCAGGGACCCAAAAAAGCATCCTAGAGATCCCATCCTGCCCATCAAACCTTTGAGTCAGGTTTTCGTTTGCTGATAAAATGCTTTCTTCAACACTACTAAGGGTATTCTGTATAATATGCTTGTTTACATTTGCTGACTGACCCCACATAGATTTCCTCATGTTGCTAGTATTGGAATGCGGAGGGAGTAAAGACACTCCCTACAACTTTTGCCTTTGGCTCTGGCAAAGCAGGTGTAGAAGCACACTAATAGTGCTGCAGATGAGTGCTGGATGAAGTCCCACCCGAGTAAGCAAGTTTAATGCGTCCCACTCAGTGGGTGTAAAAGTGCGCTGTAGGTGAGTGCTAGCGGCCCCCTCAAGCATCACAGGTGCCGTGGCAGGCTGGGGCTTGAAGTCCCACTCCAGCAGGGAAGTTCCAGGTGTCTCAGTTGGTCAGAAGTATGGTGGCATTTGAGGCTTCTACAATTAGCTCACGTTGCTCCCGAGGAACACCCGGTCTTGCTTACAGAAACATCAATGAACCCTGCCGTTCTCATAGCTGCCATGTTTCCCAGGGTCATGTGTGATGTGCTGCTCCTGTCCAGGTGTTTGCCACTCACTTTAGCTGCTGTCTGAAAATGATTGGATTGATCCATCAAGCAGAGCCTGAGAAAAAGGGGGGTAAAAAAAAATGTGTTTTCCGTGTTAATTCCCATAGGGGTTTTAGATTCAAATGCAGCACAAACCACTAGACAGAATTAGACCACATTTGGCAAAAAGGTAGCCCTTGGCCCAGAAAGCATCCTTTTTTTATTTAGTGTAAATCCGTTCAGTAGTTTTGAGATATTAAAAGAAAACCAACTTTATATACCTGGATCATGAACACTTCGCAAATCCTCCCAATCTCATGCAGAGATCTGACTGGCTGTCAGTACTTCACCCAGGAAGTGTTGGCAGCCATTTTGAGACTCAGCTTCAGCCGAGCCTCAATAACAAACAAAAATAAATTTAAAGGGGGCAGTGTATGTTTAACCTTACCCCCTAGCCTTTGTCCAGGGGTCACCCTGGGACCCTGCCAGGGCAAAAAAGTATTTTAAATTCACAGAAAAATTAGCAAATATTCGTGAATTTTGATATGAATTTTTTTTTAAAAAGCAATTGCTGTCTCCTGGGCTTGCTTTTGATTTTGCAGACCGATTTAAGTGATCACAGCATTCTTTCCGTGTCTGTTGATTTAAAGTTCATGGCCTTTGATGACTGGAATTCTGGAAAGGGCACAGTTGACTTTAATAAAAAAAATGTATGTACCTTTTGTTCTCGAGATAGTATAAAGTATTTGGGCCGGAATTTGAAATTGCATGTGTGGGGCATCCTGATCTGTCATTAGGTGATCCGATCTCCTGGTATACAAAGCAGTTGGCCGTCTTCCAAACCCTGGGGAGTAAAGAATGTAGCAATCGATCTAAACCTGCCTTTAAGGTCTCTGGGGCTGTGAAAAAGGTAAATCAAGAAATAAATTCCCTTGTCAGGGAACAATTTAAGCTTTTCGTGCCTTCTAGACAGAGAGAAATTTACCTTCTTAAGTGGAAGAGGTCAAGATTGGAGGCTCTGGAACATGAGGAGGAGGACAAGATATGGATCAATCTGAGAGAAGCTGCCACTTAACATGATTCTTGTAAATACTGGACTTTAATAGCTAAATATTGTGACTCAAGAGTTACCGCGCAATCAATTCCAATTTTGGACGATACTTGCATGCAGTATATTTCTCATCTCTATGCTATTAACTCTAGTAGCTGTGACCGGTCAGCTCATTGTGTTAAAGTAGATGACATGGAGTCATTTGGTCTGTCCTTTTGTAAGGAGATTGAGGGGTTTATTAAAGATGCATGATGTTTCGGTGCTATGGGCCCTGATGAACTTCTGATTTCTCTTATTAAATAGGAGGTGTCTCTGTGGGCTACTTTTATATGCCCCTTGTTCGAGCACTGTTATTTGACGGGTGATATTCCATCCTTTTGGAAGGTAGCATGATTTTACCCTTATATAAACTGTATAAAAAAGGTCCTAAGGCCTCTCCTGCCTGTTAAAGACAAGTTACGCTTCTTGATGCAATAGGCAAATAATTTGCCAAAAGTTTACTTTTTTATCTTCAAGATTGGGCACTTGGCAAAAACCTTATAGCAGCTGAATAGGCTGTTTTTTGTAAGAACTGTGGTACTCTTGATAATATTACAGCCCTCCAAATGTTAATAGAAAAGTATCCCAAGGGTAGGGGCATGCCTTTGTATCCTGCCTTTATTGATTTCTTCACCGCATTCAACAGTGTAGACTGGGGGCATCGTAGAGAAAATTATCCACCTTAGGGATTCCTGCTCACCTTTTGAGGTTAATTGTTGCTTTGAACTCTTCTACTTGGACTCAAGTTTTGATGGGGGAATCAAGGTTTGTCTAGGAGAGTGCTGATGCAAAATGGCTTAAGACAAGGATGCCTTGTTGGATTTTCCCAGTAGAGGTGGTTTCGTTAAAGGATCTCCTCCTAAACTTGGTCCAATGTGTGTTAGTTGCATTATGGATCTAGCTCAAACAGGTCTTCAAAGACGACTTTGTGCTCTGGAAAAATATGATGAGGAGCATTTCTCAAAGATAGATACTGCTAAGAGTGAAGTCATAGTTTTTAGAATGAAGGGGGTTAGGTTGGGGACAAATTTTAATTGGATTTTGGAGAATCCTGTGATGGAAATAGTGCAGTTTTACCCTTCTCTCAGTAGAATTGTGTCTGGTAATTACTTAAATGTTGATCATATAAATCATTGCAGTAGTGAAGCGTTGTCTCAGGCCTCAGCTATTCACAGATTGTACAAATTCTGTGGTCGTAGGTATTTTGAACATGTCTTATCTGTATATAAGACAAATATTCTGCCTACCCTGAGCTGTGCTTACGAGGTGATGATGTCCATAGTTGGGCTTTTAAAAAAAAATTAGAGGGGCGCAAGTAGCGTCAAATCTTTAACTTGAATTCTATGGCTGCTTCTCTAGCTCTTCGGCTCAAATTTGGGTTCCCTTCAATATTTGTGCTTGCATTGGCAGCAGGTTTGAGGTAGTGGAATAGTTTATTGGGTGGTGAAAGGGGCTTCATTTGAGCTACACTGAAACTCGAAATCTTTCAAATTATGAAAGAAAGAAGTGTCTTTTATTCTACCTATATAACAGCCCTGGAAATGGTTGACATTGTTCAGACTGGGGATTTCCCTTTCCCAAAACCTTTGCTAACAAATGTGATAAAAGAGCTAATGTGTACAGTGAATATTAATAGAATAGGGATATCTCACTTTGTAGACAGGTTGTAAGGAATTCAATTATAATAGGAAGGAGTATCCATAAACAACCCCAACCTAATAGCTGATGGAATCTCCTGCATGGTGCACGAAGATCATCTTGTTACTAAGGCTAAATCTGTTACCGCTCGGTGATACCACATGAGCATGGGAAGATATTATAAAGGACAATAGTTACTGTGAGTTCTGCCTTACCTATGTTCAAAATTTGAATTGTGTGATTGTCATATGTCCATACCAGCACTTTGCACATCACCACTTTTTGAGACCAATAATTTTGAAATATAATATAACTTTGGCTGCTGAGGCTAGACTCTGCTTGTATGCTCCTCCCTCTGAAATGGCCTGTGCAAAAATATTTACGTTTTTTAGATGTGTTTTAATCTTTTTCAGGGTTTGTGCAATTGCTTTTTGTACTCCATTGGATTTGCAGACAATTGTACATTTTGCTTGCAATAGCAGGTTATATGAGCTTTAGAATGTTACGAGTGAATGTATTTTTTCATTCGTAATTTTGACATTTATCTTTTCAATAGACAGATTTGCATATCTTTCTTTAAGCTAATTGTCTCTATAGCACCTTACCTGCACATTTGCACTTTGTTATCTTTATATTAACATAGAGTGTAATGACCTTGAATTGTTCTAGTGCGTTTGAACAAGATTTGCCTTAATCACGTCCTTTGGCACATTTGCACTACTCTGGCTTTTGCACTTTATATTGTAGTACTGTATTTAGCAATTGCTTATTTGCAAAAAAACTAACATTGAGAACTTTATGGACTCTTATCACTGTATAGATTTTTTTAAATGTTCAACTTGATTTTGTGTGTAAATCGTTTTAGTGAGATGTTTTAAGGATGTATTGTTTTCATTGGCTATTTTTTATGTTGACATCGGCTAAGTTCCAAAACATAAATAAATTAATTGTACAAAGGAGAACATGTTTGTCTCCTGCTCCATGCTGATCTCCCTCAGGCCCCTCGTCTAGATCATGGCTCTGCCCTCACTGCAAACATTCTTATGTAACCTAGCTACCGCCCATCTTCGTTGTTGAACCAAGCTGCAACCTAACAGCACAGAGAGGCTTTTTTGCAGAAGAGTGCTGATTACACCATCGGCACACAACTCCTCACAAATCTCATGCTGCACCACTTTGCACGACTCAACACCCCAATTTGTCACGTAGCTCTGCGTTGTGTGAATGTTAATAAATCCAGTACTTTGTGTCTTATTTGGATCTTTCTCCCTATTTCAATGAAAAGCAAACACATTCTCCTAACCTTGTAATTAAAAAGGTGTAGTAAGTAATTGCAATCTACATTGGCCAAGTAGTCTGCTGCCACTGGTTTATCGTCAATATGACAGGGACACATGGAGGATTAATGAACCCATAATGTTGGTGACGGTTTCCAATCAAAATCAATCATGCCAAGTGGTAGAATGAAGCATGCACTATACCGGAGAATTCTCTATAGAAATGCATACACGTCATACCAAATTACTAAGTGCACGTGTGAAGTCCCACACTTTCAGAAATGAAGGATCAGTTGAAGTGAGCATCTGATGAGAAACCAAGAACTGTCTTGAGCGATGTACTAACATCTTCATCACTTAAAGATCGAAAGAACTGCCAAGGCTGCCAACTTCAATCTATGTCCCTAAGTACTGATGCACCTGAAAAACAACTTATCAAGTAGTTCAGAGGGACATCCAATTATATTAGTTTGAAGAACAGCAGCTAAGGTTCTGTGTGATATCCTTCACCGTATCCCTAACAGATATGCTCAGGATTCAAGTAGGCAGGAATCAACAGTGCAAGAGAGAAATCTTTCAAACGCAGGGCTTCATTTTGAATTTCACTGAGCGGGATCACCACCTTAAAATAATCAGCAGTGCTCACACCCCTACAAATATGCAGTTCCCACACTCTATCACAGTTGCAGAAGCACTTTACTTACAACTCTTGACCCTCCCATGGCTCAATAGTGAAAACCTTAGACTAGCAGCATGTATGTCAGTGTCGCTAGGTCACACTAACGCTGTCCCACGCAATTAAGCTTGGGGCATGCACCACTCTTTTTCCATGACTGTGTCTGTAATGTGATGCATTGCAGATCATTTAAAATGCCCCCTACAAGCAGGGAGGTAACTAGAGGCGCAACATGGTCGTTTGCACTTTTATTGAGAAAACAAAGTCCCACTTTGTGAGTTTACTATCTCAATACAGATCAATACTGATCAATGCAGATCAGCCTCTACCATGGTGCTTGCTCATCAAACTCCAAGGACTGTGAAGGAAGACTCTGTGGTAGTGGCTCACCTCACAACACAGAGATCCCCATCAGGCAGATTGGGATCTCTGTATCGGGCTGATGGTCCTCTTGAGGGTCATGGATTTCTGCTCAAATTGCAGGCCCGTAGACATTCTGCCAGAGTCTAAATAACCCCCTGAGATATCAAATTGGTGTAGGCATGTGTAACATTTTCTTCTCCTGGTTTTCCCTTTGGCATCACTACAACGCAATTGCCACACCTAAGGTCTCCTTATGAATAACACTATATTGTGGAGAGGTGGGACAACAGTGGCGGCCGGCAGCTTTAGGAGGGAGGGGGCGGGCGGGACGCACACACACACACACACACAGACTCATTCTTTCACACACAGACACGCACATCCATTAACAACACCCATACCATTCAAACATGCACACACGCACCAAACATTCATTTTGAAAGATCACACACACTCATTCTTTCACACACGCACGCACGCACATCCATTAACAGCACTCATAACACTCAAACATGCATGCGCGCACCAAACATTCAATTTAAAACATCACCCACATACACACACACACTTACCTTCAGCTTCCAGGTCCCAGGAGGGTTGGGACTGCTGCCTTCCCTCTTTGGCTGACCTTGAGTGGGGTGGGGTCAGTGAGACTGCTGACCCCACCCCACTCTGTGACGATGTGTCACTGATTGACACTCCCCCTGGGCACTTCAAGGCTTGAACCTGAAGCGCCCAGGGAGAGTGTCAATTGGTGACGCTTTCCTTGTCACCCAGGGGAGGGCCTTGAGGCACTTTTGCTGAGCCGAGGAGGTCACGCCCATAGGAGCTGTGACCTGCTCAGCCCAGCAAAGTTCAGCTCAGGCAGCCAGGAGTGTGCACAAATCGCCCATGTCTGCTCCTGGCTGCCTGAGCTGAACATGGAGAGTGTCTGTCAGGTTGACCTTTGTTCAGCCTGACAGACACTATTCATGAGGGGCAAAAGTTGGGGGGGGGGTGGCCCCTCCGCCCTAAAGGACGGGCCGCCACTGTGGGACACCAAAAGATGTTGGATGTCACTTCTGCTACCCCTGCTATTTTCATTAATTAATTACTATGCTTTTTATGCACAAATGGGGTGATTCCAAGTGGCCTCGTGTTGCTGCACCATGGATTGCTGGGAGCATGAATATTAAGCCCTCAACATACCTGGTGCAGAAATGCGAGCAGAGGCACAGCCTGGTTCTACCAAACTCCCATTGAAACCACAGGGGATTCAGTGAATACTCCTTGCCAGAAAGTTGAGAGCCTGCCCTGGCGTCTAACACCAAACTGAATCCGGACATGCAACCCAGAGCTCAGAGCCACCACTACCCTTCACTGCCATTTACCACCTTTTCAGCAGAGGTGATATATGGGAGCGGAAAAGTTCTCAAAATCAGGGAAATCCATGCAAAAATACAATGCAGTAATTGTGGAAGTGCACTGTTATTCCCCATTGTAGCGCACAATAGTAATTGCATGGTGTGGCTGTGCAATTCAGTGGCGGATGGTAATTTTAGGAGAGAGGGGGGCTGGTGGGAAGCACACATACACGCATTCATTCACACATGCACGCACATCCATTCACAACACTCATCAACATTCAAACATACACGCACACACCAAACATTCATTTAAAAAACAAAAACCCACACATGCACGCTCGCACACACACACACACACACACACACACAGGAAGGCAGCAGTCCCAACTTCGTCTCAGAATGGGATGGGGTCAGTAAGACTGCTGGCCCCACCCCACTCTTTGACGAGGTGTCACTAATTGACACTCGCCCTGGGTGCTTCAGGGCTTAAACCTGAAGCGCCCAGGTCGGAGTCAATGGGTGATGCTAGCCCTCGTCCCTGAGGAAGAGAGCCTCAAGACATCTTTGCTGAGCTGAGGAGGTCACGCCCATAGGAGCTGTGACCTCTTCAGCCCAGCAAAGTTCAGCTCAGTCAGCCAGGAGTCTGCGCAAATCGCACGTCTCACTCCTGGCTGCCTGAGCTGAACATGAAGAGTGTCTGTCAGGCTGACCTTTGCTCAGCCTAACAGGCACTCTTCATGAGGGGCAAAAGGTGTGGGGGGGTGGCCCCTCCTCCCTAAAGGACGGGCTACGGCTGGTGCAATCACTGTCTGAAGTGGTGATTCTGGCCCTGGTAATTTTGGTACCCTGCACCATACAACTGTATTCAGCCTCAAGACATGGAAGAGATTCACTAAAGGAGTAATGGTCCTAGGACTGAGAATCTGCAGTCCGCTTTTGGTTGATGCAGAATGAGTCTCCCACTTTTGAAAGGACAGACTAAAAAGAAAAGCTGTTTCTCTCTCTCAGGTGATGAATTGTGAAAAACCTTAAGAGATAACCCTCCCCTTTGGTCTTAGAAGCTTATAATAGAGGCTAAAGCTCATCCTATTCGTGAATGGATAATATACCGTCTATTATAGGGCATGGTCTGTATACAGCAAGGTAAGGGTGCTATATAATGCCCATGGTTGTGAATGAGCTGTGCACAATGAGGTTCACACTATTTTGCTCCCTCAGTAAGGTTACTATGAACAACATTATTTTCATTATTCATAAAATTTTAATTAGATGATTGATTAACGAGTAGGATGTGCTAAGGTATACCACTTGGTACAAATTATTGATTTGGCTAATTTATTAAGGAAATTCATTTTGTGTTTTGTCCTTCCCATATATAAAATAAACGTTATTAATTGCCATTTCTTCTATCTCTTCCCTGGATGCCGTATAATGACAACATCCAGTTCAATCAACTGCATTCATACCTGCTATTATTTATCATCCTGTGGAAAAGCATGTCACCCATTCTTTCAGGTGTGTGGGACAACTTTTACAACTTTTGCTCTGGTCGGCAATGAGATTGTGTCCATGGACAGGGAGTCACTGCAGTATTCCTCAGTATGAGATAAAACTAATGAATCAACCTATCTTTAGGTTTGAACCTTGTTCACAGCACTCCCTTTACATCCACTGGCATCGCCATGCCTTTTTGTTATGTACCACAATATATGGATCAATATACCGACCTATAGATACATTGTGACCATAATATCAACCCCCTTGATTCATCAGCGGCGTGGAGTTAATAACAGTAAATCTAAACTTACTTTAACATTTTCCAGGGAATCAATATTAGTGTCACAGTATTTCATAAGTCGATATTTCGGGAGCTGGTATAATGACATACAACCCATAAAAGTACTCCTGAATCTCAATCATTCTTTTCATGGACCCTTCCTTGTGTCTCTTGACTGCAGATTCAATAGATATGTTTTTTTTTTTTTTTTTTTATACAGCCTTACACAAGGTTTAGTTTGGGGATCCCTAGCGCAAGATTCCATTAGTTTCCACCCTATGCAAGATTTTCAGCAGCGATGACCTCAGTGCATCAGTCAGGGTTGACAGCACTAAAGTAAAAATGCAAAAATCAATTTGCAAGGCCTCTGTATTGGTGCGATGCTGTAATACCCCTTGGAACCAGGTGATAACGAGAAATAGATCTCCCCAGCACAGCATGACCTGTGACACAATTATCAGCTTTAACTATATTTTGCTCCAAATATTAGGTTATGAGTTGAGAAAATATGCAAATTTCCGTCTTGAATACAGACACTTCAGTTTCGTTATGCATAAATGAATTCAACGAAGCAAAAGGCTCTAATTTGGGAGTCTGGGTTGTACATAGGGGAGCTGCTTACAGGTAGCTGGAGAGCTGCCAGCAGCTCACGAGCTGCTCGTTGGAGAAGCCTGGTCTAGTCCCCCAACTACGGCTCTAATAGAAACATCTTCATTGGCAGAATGAGCCCCTAAGTAGACTTCTTATTTCATTCTGAGATTGAGGTGGCCGAGGCGGCAGGGAGGAGGAAGGAGTCTTAATAAGCCATCCATGGGGCTAACCTGATCGTTTCGCAAATACAAATAAACGTGTCTATTGAGGTCTTTGTTGTTTCATAATTCATCTTTAGCGTGTTGAGTTTCGCTCATGCCAAGTGTGTGTAAATCAAAACGCTATCTAAACACGTTTTAATATTATCTGATCCTGGCTGACCCTGAGCCAAGAATGAAGCGCTCATAAACCTCTGACTTTCATCTGCTATTTAAAGACTTATCAGATTTCATTTAGGAGCCAACTTTGTAAGAATTAGCCATCACTTAACTACTTCAGTTGTTTAAAGCATATTCTGGTTGTATGGGATGTGAACAAAGGGCTTCCATGTCGAGCCCATCTCCTCCGAGTCCTTCATCAGGCGTACCCCAGACTTCTCTCGAACTCACTCCACAACCACACCTTGCCCCTTCTCTCTCCCCTCCAGTTCAGAAAGCAACTGAAGACAGTCCTCTTCAACCAGCACCTCACCCACCTGTGTACTGCCTCCCCACTGGGCGATGGTCCATAGCTGAAAATACAAGGGTGTCCTAGAACATTCCCTCCCTTTAACTCCCTCACCACTGCACGTCTCCTCTCCAGCACCGCTTTACCGTGCTCTGTTGCTTGGTAGCTCTTTTCCCTATATAAATATCCATATACACATTCTTCACAGAAACCTTTGGGATGTGGGCTTACCTAGACGAACAGATCCCATTTTTATATAACAAAAGTTCTTACCACACCCAAGATTAGAACTTGTATACCTCGAAGCACCAGGCTCTCCACTGGAGGGATGCATCCATTGCACTTCCTTCCAACTCCCCCACCCTCCTCCAGAATCTCTACTGATCGTTAATCAATGCTTCAAGCAGCCCCGCACTGTCTTGTTCATCCTTAGGCCACTTCCCACTC
This sequence comes from Pleurodeles waltl, assembly GCF_031143425.1. Lineage (NCBI taxonomy): Eukaryota > Metazoa > Chordata > Amphibia > Caudata > Salamandridae > Pleurodeles > Pleurodeles waltl. The sequence goes on from NC_090445.1 coordinate 1,400,359,537, forward strand.
TTACCACAGTAGCTGCACATGTTCCTACTCTCCCTGCGCTTTATACCTGCTTTCACTGTGCCTTTGTTATATCTGCTTTCACTGTGCCTTTGTTGCTGAAAGAGCTTTGTCTGATTTTCTCTGTTTATTTGTTGCTGCGGGGGTTCTGGTATAAGATTAGGCCCAGGTGAATTTTCCGTTATGCCAACGTAATCTTGCATCATGTTGCAAATTTGCATTATGCTTGTTACACGAAATTACGCCATTATATCAAGTGCCATAATAACGGGATGTTTGTGGCACAATTTTAGCATAGGAGTAGAGGAACAACCTGAACGATCAGACTGCGTGCAGCTGCTGCACGTCCTATTTGTGTTGTTTGAACTATTTTTTAGAGCAAAATGTGCCCTTACGTCCAAAATAGACACGACGATGCCTTTTGCGCCAAATCATCTCGAAGGAGTAGTGTGAATTCTAGTGGACGTCTGAAAGCAGACTGTAGGGTACATCACGCTTGTAAGTAATCTGGTTACTGGTGTCTGCCAAAACTATATAGGAAAACATACGAATCCTTCTGCCACTCCTGACTTTTAAGGCAACACCTCTGTGCTTTCTGTGACTTGGAGTTGCATCAATAACGTTAGAAGCATGGTTATAAAAAGACCAACATAGTAAAAGTTCTGGTTATATTCTTTGCATTCTGGGACTCGGAGTTTTACATTTCACAATACAGTGCAGGTCTATAAGTTCCAGAATGAATAGAAAACACTGGAAGAGATGAGCTACTGGAGCCTTACCAGGGTCAGTTTGAAATTTCTGCCACCTTCACCATAGCAGAGTACATATGTTTTTTCACGTAAGAACAATATATAAGAAACAATTTAACAGAGTGTTTGTCATGCAAGTAAATGGAATCATTTGCAGCAGAGAATGCTGGATGAAAAACACGTTTCACACCCTTCATATGAAAAAAACACAAAACAGCATGATTCAGCTTATTGCCCCCTGATGCGTAGTTAAAATCTGTATTAAAGTGTCCATTTAGGCTCAAAACAAATTATCCTTCCCTCCCACCAAAATAAATGGTACCTCAAACTCACAAGTATAACTTGTACTCAGCACATCATCCATGACCAGTAGGTTAAGTTGGTGATCACTGGCACACATTTATGGAGGCCGGATCAGTAAGAGCTGATATCTTTGGTGTGGTACTCCCCTAGACCTTTTGCCTTCACTCCCCCATGTCAGCTGAACTTGTTTTTGTTGTCATTAGGACTCTGTGTACTTTACCTTTACCAAGCAGTGGTAAAGAGCTTGTGCTCTCGCCCTCTAATATGATAAACTTGGTATAGACCTAATTAGCACATTTATTCTACTTCTAAGTACCCACTAATTGGTACTACATGAACTCAGGTCCTGTAAATTCAATGCTACTTGTGGGCAGCAGCCTCATCATACCACACACTTAAGTAGCCCTGTACGACTCAGGCCTGATACTGCAGTCTGTAGTTCAGTTTTAAACTGCCTTTTCAATCTGGCAAAGTAAACATTTTGCCATGCCTAAACCTTCCTTTTTAATACTTATGTCACTCCTAAGATAGGCCCCAGGAGGTGCCTCGCAGGTCCTGGCACCACAGTCTAGTCCTCCTGCTTCATAACTAAAAAATCTGTATTCCTGGCAAAAATCCAGGCTCTTGGGGCTCTTCACAGCTATGAGTGGACTCCTTCCATCAGCAACAGTCGCTGCATCTCAACATTCGCCTCATCTCTTGCTAATGCGAAGTTCCTTTGGTTGCCTGCCCTTTGCCCTAATAAGCGACTGCCTGAGCCTCCTGCCAGCATAATATTTCAACAATGACCGTACCGCACGTTGACATTGACCTCCTCACAGCGCCCATCAAAGCAAAGCTCCAGCTGAGGCTTCTTGCATGCACTTGGACTTAGAAGGTGAACTCTTTACCAGGGCAAACTTGGCCCCTCTATCCGACCTGCGTTTCTTCACAGTTGGCTAGAACTTGTGACTTTGACTCAGTGCAACACAACCAGTTCGCTGCAAATGGTGCTTGTGCTTCTTGGTGCTATTTTTACCTGACACTTTAAGAATTCATACCTGCTGTTTTCCTGATTCGGGTTTTGTTGTATTCACGTCATTATATTTAATCCATTTTACTCTATTTTTCTAAATTGGTTTAGGATTTGTCTTGTGTTGTGTTTTCACTTTGTCTCCAAATAGTACATTATTTCCAGTTCTGAGTACTTCTTCCTTTCTCAAGTGGTTAAAGTTTAAAATGACCAGATTGTAAGATCAAAGCCCTAAAGCAGAATAGAGCTTAGTCAACGGTTGTTCACTTTCTACCTCTTGTAAAAAATAGAAAACGTAGGGAACACACACTCACATCAGGTATGCCTTTACAGTATCACACACTTCAAACCTAATCCAGGTCCTTGAGCAAAATTTTAAGCAAAATATCATAGTTTTACACTATAATACCACTACTGCAATAGAATAGGAATGCATATTATGGCGCACACATAAAAAACGAAGTAAACATGATAGGAATCCTTTAAGGGAAGGGTAGGCTTCAACGAGCCTTACATCTGGCGCAGAAGAGCTTGAAGAGTTAAAGGATGAGAAATTTCTGAAGTCAAGGGTGCCTGCCCTGGCAAAGTAAATTATATAATTTATTGGCAAATTGAGAACAAAATCTCTGCCAATTAAGGCAGTATCCACATAGAAGCAGGGCACAGAGAACAGCCTTAGCATCATGGTCGTCCTCAGAATGACTGAATTCTGACAAGCAACAACACTCAGGACACTGGACCGCCCGTAAAGCAAAGCTGGAAATTTCCTCCCCTTAGATCTTGGTCACGGTCTTGCTTTAGAATAGGCCAAAGTACACGTGAATGCAGTTATACTCTAATAGGATAAGTGATGTTGCAAGCAACTGTGTCCTAATGCAAGCAAGGAAATGCCCCCTGTCCGTAGATGGCCTTAAATGCATTATACTGAGACCAACAAACAATTACTTCCCAGTGCCACTGTACATTCTGAACCAAAGATATTTACATTTCTACTTGAATTCCCAAGTTCTAAACACAGAAACCACGACCAGGCTCAGAAAATCCAGGTTGACCTTAAAATCACCAAGACACAAAACGCTTGGGATTGTTAAAATCTCAGAAAAAGCACAAAAAAGGTTGATAGGTGGCCAGAGAATTATAACTGTGAGTATGTATAAAGTGCATGTGTAGGGCAAGCCTGATGCGAGACTCATTTCTGCTGGGGACACTGAGCATACGTCTGCTGCATCCCCCCTGCTATCAAGCCCTTTTCAAGTTTTTCGTCCCCCTTTTGCAATCAGCCTTAGACCACTTCCTTCATCATCCCCTTCACCACGGTGCATGGCCCCAGGATTCCCATCTTACTCTCCTTGGTCAAGGTCAAGGTAACCACAACCCAGTGGCATAACGAAACCTGAAGGGGACCCTTTGCACAGTATAGGGAGTGGCCCCCTCTCCAGACTCACTCAGGAGGTCTCAGGCCAGTGTACGGAGCTCAGGGGGGGCCCTGGAGCTCGGGACCCCCCCGCACCGTGGGGGGCTTTTATCACGCCACAACCCGTAATTTAATTTATGGGTTGATATGAGTGAAAATTAATGACCGCTACAGGTTGAAGGCTGGAATGAACGTTCCATAAATACGTAGGAGCAATAATAGATCTGCAGTAGTAGACATGTCAGGGTTAGGTCATAAGGACTTCGAAGTTCATTGTGGCATTGTTGTAATCGCAAACACATTCTGGCGAAAATTGATCCTGACAGATTTAATCTAATTCAGAGACTACTAAACAATCATACATAAACAATGAAAACAAAGCGTTTAATCCTATAAAAGAACTACAATTAACTTGGAAGGTAGACAAGTTAGTCATCAGTTTCTGTGGGGCCGATTGGGAGCAGGTAAGTGCCAAAAGAAGTTTTCAGAGGGTTTGTTTCTTTGAGGTACTGAGATGCTTAAACTTTAGAAAATATCTCCAAAAAGTTAATACAGAGATAGATAAGTCTGGTCACCTGTTGGTGCAGATGTAAACACATGAATTGCGGGGCTCAACCATAGAGGTGTTGAGGGATGACTCTGGGCCTGCTTAAAATACAGCGGGGCCAATAAATGGGATATTTACAACATATTATACTGCACAATATGATTTCCCAGAGTCTTCAATCTTATCTGATGTACATGATCTACTGCCTACCAGCTTACCTAGATTGGATACTGAACAGTTTGACACATTCAAACTGAGACAAAATTAAGACAAAATTAAGAAAGCCGGCTGGGGAATGGCATAAAGAAAGACTTCTGGGATAGATTGTTTGCCCATTGAATTCTACCAAACGTAAGTCAACATGCTTATTCCCAAATTATTTTGGATGTGCACACATTCCTTAAACAAGAAACGGCTGGAAGTATTAGGTCCTCTCTATATAGCGTTAGTCATTTCTTTCTTTAGGCAAAGCCAGGTCCTCCTTGACCCGGAACACAAGTAACCTAGGACTGGAAGGATGCCTGAGGACTTCAAAGAGAAATGGCTAAAAGCTTCTCCTCTACTTCAAAGGCATAACTGGGTATAGATACCGGACCTCAGACACCATCACTTCAGTAGACTTCTGGACCTGGGGATACTCTGCCAGGAAGTAGAACTGCTGTGCTGCAGAAGGACTGGCACTCTGCTGGACTGCCCTCCGTTGGACTACTGCCTTACTGTGCTGCTGCTCTGCTGACCTCCTACCCTGCTGCCCGGACGAGAAGGACTTGACCTGCATCTCTTGAAACTAGAATCCAGAGTGACTCCAAGAGCTAGTTGGATGGCCTCCTGATCTGATGCCTAAGGGACATAATAGGCTTCTAACAACTGTGATCCTGCACCTTGACTCTGCCATCAGTGAGTCTACGCTGCCAAGTGGTGCCACCCCAACCCTGTGCCCTTGGAAGTGGACTTTGTGTATTATTTCACATATCTCTTGTGTGTCTCTACTATGGCCAACTCCCACTGTAAACCTAAATGCAAACAGGGTCTCATTTCTTACTTGGACATTGGTACTGTACTGTTACATCCGCAGACAGGGTGAGCTGTGAATGTTTCATATGCTCTGGTAATATTACACAATACTAGAAGGATTAGATATGCAATTGAGACATAACTAAAACAACCTATGAAACTATAACTATGTGTTGTGCACTGTTAGACCTAGGGGTCTTCACACTGGGGGGGCGGACCCCCCTAGGGAGCCTCCAGTGATACCAAGGGGGTGGCAGGCTCTGGCCAAAATAAGCATTATGCTGATAACAGGGCTTTGTTCGGCATCATGTATTTGATTGCATTTTTAAAACAGAACCAGAATTTAACTGCAATGTTTAAATAAGTCTAGACCTATTTAAACATTGCCAATTTAATAGAATAACTGTGAAAATTCGGAGTGGGGCCCAATGCTTTTTTTCCACTGGGGGAGCACAGCATTAAAAAGTTTGAAGACCACTGGTTAGACTTGTCAGCCTTAAGGTGGTCTTCCCCCAAACATTTTGCCTGTTTGCCTCCCATTTCTACTGTATCTGTTTGTTATCCTTAGGACTCAGAGCACTTTACCACTGCTAACTAGTGCTAAAGTGCATGCTCTTCTCTCCTAAACATGGTAACATTGGTGTATACACAACTGGCATATTTAATTTACTTATAAGTCCCTATACCCAGGGCCTGTCCACAAAAGTACCCTTCCAAACCTGTCTCAGGCCTGCCATTGCACAGCATGTATGTGCAGTTTTACTGCCACTTCGTCTTAGCATTTAAAACCCCTTGCCAAGCCTTAAGCTCCCTTTTTATTACATATGAGTCTCCCCTAAGATAGGGTCTTAGTAGCCCATAGAGAAGGGTGCTATGTAAGTAAAAGGCAGGACATGTGCTTTTAAGTTTTACATGTCCTGGCAGTGAAACACTCCTGTATTAATTTGTTTACTAATGTAAGGCCTACTCCTCAGCTAGGCCAGCATTGGGAATTCCATAATATCCTTTTAAGCTGTGATTCCTAATTAGAAAGGAGTAGCTAAGTTATGTTTCATATCACTGGAACGGTAATGATAAGCCCTCTTTAATAGTAAAGTTGGATTTAACATTATTATTTTAAAAATGCCACATTTAGAAGGTTGGCATTTCTCTGCTCTTACTGCTCTGAATGCCTTGCAACCTGTCTCCAATACACGTCTAGGGTAGGTGGCAGTTACACTTTACGCAGTCCCTCTAGACAGCCACAAATACAGGCATGTTAGGTGTGTCCAAGCACTCATCTGCATTCATCTGCATTCTGATGGGCCTTTCAGGGCAGGAAAGGTAGAGGGGAGCTGACACATGCAGTTGAATAGGGATGTGCCTGTACCCACACAAAGGGCTGATTACCCCCTCACTGGCTGTCTGGAGCCAAGGATAGGAAGAAAAGATCTCTGTGCACTTTAAAGACCCTTCTTTGAAGTCAACCAACTTCAAAGGCTCATTTGGGTAGAAGAACTGGGGCTCTGACCCTACCAAATGAGTACACTACTGGATCCGGAAAAAACTCTGCCTCAAGTAAGGACTGCTGTGCTGCAAGGAGTGATACGCTGCTGGACTGCTTTCCAAGAAGGACTGCTTTTTTCCTTGATGAGTTACCCTGCTGATCTCTGTCCAGCGGAGGAAGGAAGGAGCCCTCTCATCTGACCCACAGTGACTCCAACGGTTTGTTGGCTTTCCCCCTATTCTCCTGCAGTCTCAAGGGCATCAAAAACTGTCTGCAACTCTGCTCTTGCTGCTGGGCTCTGCCATCTGTAAGTCCTACCCCTGCCTCGGGTGCCCCATCCAGTCTTGGGCCTCAGAATTTGGTTCTTCAGCTGTTTTGCTACAAAACCGATGCATCATCACCTTTGCACTAATCAGATCTGAAACACCCCTTCGACACTGATGCACAGGCTGTTTGACGACAGCAGTTCTACAGCCTGCACGGGCCGACGACATCGCTCTGCACAACTCATCGATGATGCATTGCTTTCATCACAACGGAACGCAATGCCTAAGTGGGGCCTAAGTGGGAGGCGCAACACTGACGCATCGACTTGACTGTGCAGATCGGAGCTGACTTATCACCTTCGCATTGCTCTCGACATCGACACTTTGCTCCATCCAAGGTACTCCTTCAGCAAGCTCTGCATGAGTTCTGTAGCCGACCTACTCTCCATCGCAGTTGGCCTGAAATTTGAATTTACCCGGTCTAGTGCGACTTCAAGTAACGTTTTAGTGTTATTGAGTTCTAAGCACTATTTTAATTTACTCTTTAAAAATTGCTAGATTTTTCCCAGAAAGTCTTACTGCTCTTTGTTTCTCTCCTCAAGCAATTTGGAACTGTCAAGCTTTTCATATATTCCCTGCTTGACAAGCCAACATTTTATTTGCTCTCAGGCCCTCATTACATGCGTCCTGGTAACTGGTGAGGAGACAGCCATCAAAACCGCATGTTCAGGCAAATATGAGGCATTGCTTTCTGATAAATATTGACCGGCTGAGTCCTGCTAATAGTTATTTCAAAGTACTTCAAAGTCACGAGGTTCAACTCCCTTTTCCTGGTGGCAATGGCCAAGAGCAAGGCTTCTCTTAGAAGCACAGAAGTTATAAGTCTTGCCCAATGTAAACAGTGCTGTGGAAAAATATGACAGATTCCCGAGCCCCAGGGGCCCCCTAATATGACAGATTCAGAAGTAACAAAAAAGAACAAGCATTTGCAATGCAACGGATCTCGCGTTTGCTCATGTTAGAGCTGATAGCGTTGTAAACTCCTAACCCGACTTTTCACCTATCAGCAAAAGTGCATTTATGTAGGTAACCCGAAAAAGTGCAATTAACTATGTAAAGCGCTCGACTTCTGCCAAGCGAAATCGTGCTAGTAAATTTGAGAAAAAGTAGTCCACGAGCCGGACAGAAAACAGCGAGCCTTGCATGTTTTCTGTACTTGGTCGATGCACTCGAGGAGGGCTAGCCACCGAAAAAGGCATGACGTATGCATGCCTTCGACTAATGAAAGCAAGCAGATTTTATTAGGCAAGCCCACGAACCAATGAAAAACACTGACGTGACGTCGACAGGGCTCCTTGCCCTTTTCTAAACACTAAAGCGTCTTGCTGCGATACGCATGGGCAAGCGCATGTAACGCAGGCTCGACCCTAAAAATGGCAAAAAGAAGAGGAGAAAGGGTGAAGAGGTGGATCAGTGAAAGCAACAGTCCAAATACTGGTAAGGGAAAATCACAAACAAAAGCACAGCTTTAAAGGGTTTGAATTACTCTGTCTTTTCTTAGGAGACAAATTCAGATGCCAAATGGAGTCCCTTTCTGGCGTAGACAGAGGACAGGTGGGTCATAGGCAGCACTGACTGCGTGGAAAATTCTATCCTTAGGAATATCCATGTAACCAGCAGTGGTATTCGACAGCTGAAAATGTTGTTGCAAATGCAGGCAAAACAAGAGTTAAAATTGACTGCACTGGCTGAGAGTCTGCTTTTAGATGCTAAGCTTATGCTCATGTCATACTCTACGCAAATTCCAAAAGATGATATGGTGGCTCATAGGATCTTTGAATGGCTGAAGCCTGTGGCTACTGTAGTGGTTCAACGTTACCTGAGCTTGAGAACAAAGCTCTGTGACCCTGCCAATTCGCCCTAGACCAGACTGTCTCTTCCCACCAATAGCCTCCAGTTTTCAAGCCACGGCATCCAATGGTTTAGGGCTGAAATGCGCGCAGGTTCTTCCCTGAATGAATGGCTCTGCTTTTATTGTCTCTGTCCCAGATCTTCAGAATTGAGCTGCAGGCTCATTTGGAGCATCTCAAAAGAAAGCACCAGTGCCATACAGGAGTCACATATTGCAATTTAAGATGATCTGTTTCAGGAGGAGAAAAACAGAAATCTAGCTTGACCACCAAACAGCCAAACTATATGGGAAATATTGGGTGCTAAAAAGTAGGGATGTGCAAAATTAGCATAATTTGCTATTGTGCAATTACGCAAAATCTTGGAAAAAATATGCAAACTATACATAATTATGTGATACGCAATATGGCATTCCATTTTGCATGTGAGGATGCATTTCATGCATTAAAATAAGCACAAAAAACAAACACTGACAACAGCAATCGCGCGTGTTCTGTTAGTTTGCGTTATTCCTATGGGCTTGTAATAATTATTTGCCAGGAAGGGACCATAATTACACTTGTGACCAAATGGCGTAATTTTAGGAAGTTTGCATAACAAGCCTAATGGAAATTAATAGAAATTACACAAGATGATGCCATTGTAATGGAAATTTCACCTAAGCCAACCAACCAGATTCCTTCTGCAAGGAGTAGGTAATCCAAGGCACTACTGCTTCGCTTCAAGCCCTGCATAAGAATTGGAGAAAAAACAGTCACTTAAATCGCATTGTTACTTCAAAATACAGCACAGACTAAGAAGGGGCAGGCAGCTCCCATGTGAAATAAAACAGGGAATCTCCGTTGTTGGAACGGCAACACGACATTCGATTTCAACAAAACATTTACATACACTGTCATGTGACCTGGTGCAGTGTTCACCGTGTTCTCAACAAATTGACAAAAATAAAAAAATGAGTTACATTACAGAACGGTGGGTTTCTCCCACAACACTATTACACCATGTACTGTATCTGTCAAGCACCCCAATGGCATAAGGATCCCTGGTTACACCATATTGTCTTGGATACACCGGTCTCAGATTTGTGTCTAAAAATGGGAAGCAAAGAGCACCTCTTTATGAAACCCTTTGCTCCCCCTTAACATCACTTCTTCCTGAAAGCCTTTGCCCCTCTTTTCCACCACCACTCTGTCTTTGTCTGCCATGTTTCTGCACAAAATTACCATTCTAGTGGTTGAGGGTTTAATTCATCACAACAATTTTAACGTTTCTAAACACCAAAACTATTATCAACAAGGGTGATCTTCTTAAACTCCTTCGCTCCTGCACCCTTAGGGAATGGTTGAATTATGAAGAATTACTTGAGCAAGTCTCCCTAGATCATTCTGCGTCCTCCTCCTCAACAACTTTTGTCAGTTGGCTCAAAAGGGATAAAAAGTCAGCCATTGAATCGTACAATCTATATGGGATGTATTGACCTTTTCCACATTTTGGACTCTGCTCCCCATCTGCCATTGGTTTTTTTCAAGGAGCAGGGGGATCCAGTAGAGCAGCAAAAGTTTGACGTGTCTGATGAATTATGCATCTTGATGTTGCTCAACTTGTATTTGCTACCAACTTCCTTCATCTGCAATATCAGTGCCCTAAAGCTGTGACGGGATGTTGAAGAGAAATAGCTGGTTATATGTTAAATATTGTTCTACAATAATATTATACCAACAATACAGGCAACCCAAAATATCATGGAGGTATATATTTGTAAGTATAGATTTACTATTATTAATTCCACATCTTTGTATCTTGATGATATATATTATCAAGGCATTGTCAGGGTACTCATATGTGGACTACACACCTCTAGGAACTTATCTTGTCAATATTTTGGTCAATTATGTTTTTGCCATGATATTTTTGTAGAGCGATATTTAAAACTGAATATTGTGGTAGCACACTCTAGGGCTTAGTTTTCCTTATCTGCCTTACCAACATTTTGTATTTCATACTGTTGTTTTTCAGCTGATGAGATATATGTGGAAACACGACCTCCACTACAATGACTAACTAGTGCTTAGTATGACAATTCCATCATTCATTGCCATTTATCAGTTTGCTATTACTAATAGTTGATAACTTATCATCACCAGTTTTGGCACAGGAGCCATTTCAATGTAATGGAAAGCTGAGGTAATGATCATGGTTGGCATAGTGATCAAGTTGACTGAGTGTTCAGTTGCTGTGAAAGTGTCAAGGTAATGGGGGCACACACCCTTGTGGCTATTAAAAGTCTCCTGAGCACCATCTATGACACTGTGGACTGTGCAACCGTAGCTTTGAATCTGAGAAATGAAAGTCTTGATCTCATCAATAAAAAATGACATTAAAGATGAATCATAAGTACATTTATCCCAGTAGGATATCCTGAAACTAAAGCACGGGTCCACTTTTTGTGGATCAGCACATGAAATGCGTCTGCCGTAAATGCTTGTCTCTTTTATAAGCCCTACAAGAATTCAATCCCAAATCAATTATCACGGTTCTTGTTTCACTGTCTATAAATCTGTTATGTATCTATAAATACCAATGTGTTTGATGAAGGGTTGTGACAGTTATATTACAGAACATAACCCTACTAATTCTGAAACCCATTACAACTTTATAATATCTCAATAGCCAAACTGCATCTATTCCTACCAGGTGCAATGCTATCTCTTCTCAAACATTATTTAGCAGCTCTCAAGTAAGCAACCTTTCAGAAAACAATTATGCCAAAATGAAAGCTAAATGTTATCAAAAAGATGCAACAGAATTATGTCTCATGGATTTGCTTAGCTCACAAACAATTTAGTTTTTAGGTCTCACCTACCAGATAGTGCAAGCTGTCTGATTGTGAAATACATTATGGGGCTTACTCAGAAATTACAGTGGACTTACAGTTGGAGGTTTCTTACCACTGGTTGGATTTGTCAATCTCATTTGCTTGTTCTTATTTGAAAGCTAGTCTTCCTCTTCTTGTGTAAATCCCTCCCCTTGAGCAAGGAGTCTTTGCCATCCTTTTGACTAACTGATTTGTATACTTTTCTTCTCATTTTAGGGAACTACATTTTTCTTTTTAGTTAAGCACTCCATGAGAGTGCAAGTGTTTTTCAGCTCTCTCCCTTGTGTACTTCTCCACCTCCAAATATCCCCACTCTGCGCTTTTCATTGCTCTCCCCTTTGTGCTGCTCAATCTCTGTCTTGTGTAATTCTCCCCTCCATACAACCTCAAACTGTTTCTTGCCATCTTCCTTGTGTGACTGTTCCACCCTTCCTGTTTTGCATTCTCCCTCCTGTGTTACATTTCCCCTCCTCTCCATCCACATTTATTAATACTTTATTCATCCTGCCAATTCCTTGTTACTTCCACCCCAACCGCTTCTCTATTGTCGACTACCACCCTTGCAGCCCCTTGTATTTTAAATGTAATTCTTTTGGATGGAAATGCATCACATTACTGCTGATCTCTCCAACTTACAAAAAAATGATTTTGAGCTAGCAGAATTCAGTTTTTTTAAAATGTATTCTTCTGTTGAAAGTGCTACTAGTAGAAAAAAATACATCATGATAAAATATATCAATTGTAGGAGGATAGTGAAACTAGTCTGGAATATTGGGTATTAAATAAAGCCAGAGGGCATGCATTTAGAATAAACATCGCTAAAACAGATAACATTCAATTAAAGCATTAAGTAGTTCATTAAACAGAGTACAATCAACATGGAAAATTGAATAAAATGTTGAATGTTACATAAACCCAAATGACATAAATTCAATATGAAGATCACAAACACTTAGCAATGTACAGATATATCATTTAGCAGCAAGAGATCAGGCTGGGCTAAGTAAAAAGCAAGCTCTGCTCTGATATTAAATAATTTCTTAAACCCCGACCCCAGATACAATGGTATTTCCCCATAGATCCTCTGGCCTCTGCTATCTGACGGTCAGTTCATAGCTACCATACCTCTTTCCACCATTCCCCATATTCTGGCAGGAAAACTGAGTTCCAATTCTTCTCAATAATTAACCCCACCAGCATAAAAACATAAATAACCCAGTTGATAGTACTTATGCCCTCCAGTCTCATCTTTAAAATACTTGTAACTGGAGAGGTTTGCATGCCTGTTATTTGCCACTCAGCTCCTGAAAAGAATGATGAAAGTTTAGGAAAAGTAACAAACATATGGACCATATCGGCAGCTCTGGCTGAGCAGCGTGGACAACTGTGAGGTCTATTATACCATTTGCTTATTTTCTAAGGGCTCATTTAAAAATAGAACAATGTGCGATAAATCTGACCTATCAGCCTAGTAGGGGTAATGACCTTGCAAAATCACCCTAAACCGTAAATTAGTTTTTGCTTCGTGACCTCCTTGCTTAGCCCCTGGGTCCATTTATTGGCCTATGTTCCCAAATCATTTGAGAGAGACTGAATAAGACAACTATATGTATCCGAAATGCTATACAGATGTGTTAGACCTGTCTGCCTTAGGGTGGTGTTTCACCAAACATTTTGCCAGCTTGCCTCCATTATGTCTGGATTTTTGACGTATTGGCCTTAGCACTCTGTGCACTTTACCACTGCTAACCAGTACTAAAGTTTATGTGCTCACTCCCCTAAACATGGTTTTATTGGCATATTTAATTTACATGTAAGTCCCTTGTAGAGTGGTTTACCATATACCCAGGGCCTGTAAATGTAAGGCTACCAGTGGCCCTGCAGCACTTAAGTGGCATCTTAAAACTTGTCCCAGGCCTGCCATTGCATCCTGAAGGCAGTGTCCCACTGCAATGTCGACTTGGCATTTAATATCCCTTGCCAAGACTTAAACCTCATTTTATTATATATATGTCACCCCTAAGATAGACCCTAAGTATCCCATAGGGTATGGCGCTGTGTAATGAAAAGGTAGGACATGTACTTTTTAGTTTTACATGTCCTAATATTGAAAAACTCCCAAATTTGTTTTCTCACTACTGAGAGACCTACCCCTTCCATAGGGTAACATTTAGGATTCCTTACTGAAATTAATAAGATGTAATTCCTAAACAAGAGGTGGTAGATGTGCCATGAACTTGTAATGATAAACCCTCTTTTTTGTTAAAGTCGTATTTATCATCACAAGTTTGAAAATGCCACTTTTAAAAAGATGGCTTTTTCTGGCTTTAGCCCTCTGAGCCTTAGGTTACATGACTGGGTGTAACTGTCAGTTGGGACTTTGTGAATTCACCCCAGACCATCACACAATAGGGGCATTAACAGAGCCTGAATGGGCCATTAACTGACTTGATGGGGGGCAGAGCCAAGCACAGCCCCACTTGCAACTGAATAGGCTGGGCTCTGCCACCACACAATAGGCTTAATGACCCTGTATTGTTTGTGCAGTCAGCTAGGAGCCAGGGTAGGAGAGGCAGGAAATTCCTGGAACTTCAGAAAACCTATCTGGATATTTCTCTAAACTTCTAGGAGCAGGACACCAGATATAAAAAGAGCGCCCTCAGACCTGCTCCTTAGTTCACTCCTTGACCTGTGGAAGGACTCTCAGAGGACTGCCTGCTGCTGTGACATGTTGTGCCAGCCTGATGCTGTACCTGGACGGACTGCTGTGCTGCCTGGAGCCTGCTTGGGACCTTCAGAGACCAGCCCTCCTACAGAGCACTGTACCATCACCTACAACCAGGACTCCAGAAGTGACTCAATGGGCTAGTTCAGCTGGTGTCCTGTTTTGAGCCATAGGGGCATAACAGGCTCCTACAATCTTAAATGTGCACCTGGACCCAGCCTGTGTGAGTCTTGCACTCACAAGATGTTTCCCTCCACCCCTGGACCCTTGGTTGTGGTGCTAAAGGTGCCCAGATGGCCAGTTTCCAAAACTGAGGACTTGCTATTTTGAACCTTAAACTTTCAAAATCCAGAACTCTGATTCTGCTAATTGGATTTTCATGGTTTTGGTGCCAAATAATTCAGTACAATTTCTCTATGTTTTTAAACTGGTTTGGGATTTTTGGGATGTCTGCATCTGTAAGTACTTGAAAAAGTCACCTCACGGTGTGGCAAATCCAACCTGCAAATCCAATAATGTTTTTACCCCAAACTCATCAATCAAAACCCCTAGGCACCCAATACCCGAGTTACTCCAAGTAACCAGATGAGAAGAGATGAAGCAATTGGGTAGGTCCGGGTTATCTAACAAGGGAGTAAAGGTACAGAGGGATGTGATTTTCAAAGATCTCTTCATGTTGTTCCAGATTTTGCCAATACCAGAAGTGGTCCCAAGTCGACCCTTTTTTGAAGAATTATTTTTTTTAAATGTAAAATGACTGGGATCCTTCACGAAAGAAATAACATGAAGCCAATTCTCTGCTAAGGGTTAGAACATCATCAAATATGAATGGTCATACTGGACCAGTAGTAGAAGCACCATTCAGGGAGTGCCCACCACCTTCAGTTATTGAAAGTTTTAAACTTTTTAAAGATCTTCGCTTTTTCTTCCATTTCCAAATAATTTTTGACACTGCAGAAACTAGCACTTTAAAGTATCCATATGGAACTTAAAGAGGTAAAGCGCGGAAAAGATATAGGATTTTAGGTAGGATGCTCATTTTCATTAAATTAGTACACGCCTGATAAGGGAGATCGGTAAGTGCATCTATTTATCCACCAACAGCCTAATCTGACTTAGTTGTGCATTATAATTGCATTTATAACACTGCTTAGTGTTAGGTGCCAAATTAAAACATCGATACCTGGCCCAAGGCGTCACATACTGATCGTGACTGCTTATCTGCCTGCTAGAATAAATTGTGTTTTATGAGCATTTAATCTATACCCTGAAACTTGGCCGAACCCCAGAACATTGATTTGTGGGTTCAGAGCAGTGCGAGAATGTGAAAACATCATCACCATAGACCGTCAGGCGAGAAGCCAGAATCAGGTACATGTTATGAGGAATGGTTCTATGCAGAAGCCTAATATATGGCTTCACATATAATGCATTAAGAGTCGGGAAGAGAAGGCAACCTTGACGAGTGCCATGCGAGATAGCAATAGAGGATGTTAACTCCTGCTTTAAGCTAATCTGTGCTCTTAGAGCGTTGTAGATAGCCTTAACCATCTTAATAAATCTAGAGCTAAAATTGTATTGGAGCAGTAATTCCCTAAAAACGTCCAGGAGACTTGATCAAAAGCTTTCTCAGGTTCGAGTAGCATAGTAATCAGGAGTTCCTGGAGAGTCTCAGGGTGTCCGATTAAAGCTGTAATTAGATTGTCATAAGAGGATGTGACCTTTCCTGGAATAAAGCCATGTTGTTTTGGAGACACAAGAAGTGAAATTATTTTACTGACCCGATTAGCCAGAAGCTTGGTATATATTTTAGAATCGGCGTTAAGAAGTGACATGAGCTGATAGGAGCTACATTCTGTAGGGTCCGTATCCTTTTTAAGAAATATTGTGATAACAGCTTAATTCCAGGAAGAAGGGACTTTGCCAAAATTCCGAATTCTTCCTAACACTTCTAGAAAAAATTGAAGGATTACGGGGGGTAGGACTTTGTATACTTTCGAAGGAATGTAGTCCGGCCCTGTTACCTTCCATGATGTTAAACTAGCAATCATCAGTCTAAGTTAATTTGCTGAGAACTCTATATGCAGCAATCTCTACTACTTGTATCTAGTTTGTGCAGGCCTAGGGGGACCAGATAGTTTTAATTATTAGCAGTGTTACACTCCAGCTCCTCCTGATATAACTTAGAATAATAATCCATCAAAATGGGAGAGATCTCAGAATGGTGAGTGTACACCCTCCACAGGCAGGCCAACAGCTTCCCTTATTTCTCTCTTATTTCACAGTCCTTGCTCTGACTTGGAAGGCTTTTTTATTTATCCGAGCCATTATTAAGGGTGAGAAATGGCATTGTAGGCCTATAATTTGCAAATATAGAGCTTGGGCAGTTACTGAGCGGGATGAAACCTGTAGCCTACAGTATGTACGCATAGTAGGCAATATGGTGGCCAGCATATTGACCGATGTGGCTCCTGCAAGAAGGTCACCTCCCACGCACTGCGGACAAACCTACCACCAACATCTACGCTGTTTGTGCCATTTTGTAGATGCTCAGGTCTTGGCTGCATAACTTTTTTCGGGATGCTGTCAGTATTTACCTGGTGCTTCTGATATCGCTGGGCTTCCTTTCCGCTCGGTTGCTAGTCAGTAGCTCCCCCCGGTAACTACATTCAACTGTAAGGCAGAGCAATATCACTGGGCCAAAGCTGCGCTAATGCTGCAGAGATTGTTTGGAATCAATCGGGAATGCTGAGGACGAAGATAAGTATGGCCGTCATTGAGAAAGCTATTGGCCCCTTTGGTCTGTTAGAGACTATCGGAGGCACCGAGGACGCCGAAAGGCACTGCCGCCATTTTGAGGTACTGTGGGCACTGTGGCTCTGTTGGTCCTTGATGCTGTGGCTCTGTCTGATCTCCTGACATTTGTTGTTTATATTTGACTGTCACATGCCGTGATCGCCAGGGAGGAACAGTGGAGCGGTGATGGGGACTGTCTGTGGTTCATGGCATGACAGCATGATGGCCTGCTGGGGGCAAGAGGCAGCTGAGTAAGTGCACCAGTGCACTCTGCAACAAGCCTAGTCCAATGATCCTGTTTAGATTTGCTAGGCAGCACAAAACGATAATCAGACGGTAGCCATTAAATATTAAACACTAATAGTGTGGGGGGGGACAAAGTGACATTTAACAACAGAGCAGCAGAGCTTAAGGAACTCTGGTCCTTAACGGGGAAGAAAGTGGCATTGTGCAATAGTTGGGCTCTCTGCTCTTCTGCCCTTCTTGCTCCACGAACAGGAACAACCCTCTCCTCAAATGGGGCATTTAATCCTCCTTCTATGTGACTTACGTTAGTTTGCGAAACCTTACCAACTTGCTTGAGTTCGAGCTATTGGCATTGTAAATTCATAACTGGACTTTTCTTGCCATATAAATTGATTAACCCTGCCTCATAATTTTGTCTTTTCCTGCCATATAATTCCAGTGGCCCTGCATATAACTAAAGCACTTCCATTTACCTTCTTCCTCTATTTTAAAAAATATACAATTATCATAAAAACCTTTATCAGAAATAAACTTTTGGCATTAGAGTGTAATGCTTAAAACACTATAACAGAAATATCATTTGGGGAGGTTTGGAGGGTGAAAGGAAAGAGGGAGTAAAAGATGGAGAGGACAAGTGGTGTAGTAACGGTGTCATGGGTCCTGGAGTAAGAAAGGGAAATGGTTGACTGGAATTTTGGTAAGAAAGTACAGCAGTAATTAGAGTTGAGCGAGCTCCGTAAGTCTCTGGGCCCCACTGCCACTGCATTTGTTGCTTCATTGATAACTAGGCCTCAGGTGAGAAAGCGGATGGGGAAGAAAAAGAGAAGCGAAAGGAATACAACAAACAAAAGGAAGAAAGAGGAGGGGTTCAAAGAAATAAAGAAAAAAGGGAAAGAAAGAACGAGAAAATGAAAGCACAACTAAGAGAAGAAATTGAGCAAACGTGAGACAAAAGAAAAAGGGAAGAAAGCTAGTGAATAAAAGATAAGAGGAAACAATTATGGAAGAAGTGTGGAAAGAAAGAGAAAAATGAGCATTAGACAAAAGAGAGATATGGTGAGAGAAACAAGCATTGAAAGAACCAAGGCATGTATGTACTGACACATTTCCCAGAGAGACAGAATGGGAAAACCACTTTGACACTTTGGGTCCTGACAAACAACTTGTGGTTTTCACATACAGATGGGAAAAAGAGGGAGTTATACTAGAACATGAATTAACAGATAAAGAGAAGAAAAACACTAGAGAAAGGAAGGAAGAAAGATCTTTAAAAAATAAGTGAAATGATGCCTACCAAGTCAAAGGAAAGAGCAGATAAAAAAAAAAAAAAGAATAGAGGGGAGAGAAAAAATAGTGAAAGAATGAACGCTTGATGAAGAAAAAAGAGAGGAACAAAACAAGGAAAGAAATAACTAAGTTTTTGCGAGTTTGAAAGAGGAGGTAGTAAGAGGAAGAGGGAAATAAAAAAAAGAGAGAGGAGTAGAAATATACAGTTGAAAGAAAGAGCAAAACTATTAACATGGATTTTAAGAGCTGAAAAGAGAAAAGTGGGGGAGAAAGAAAACATTGAGAGTAAAAAGAGTAACAGACAGAATAAAGTAAGATAGGTGCAACAGATAGGGTGACCACCTGGGATTGAGGCAAATTCTGGACAGGACTGTAAAAAATTCAGGACAAAGGGTCAAAATTCAGGACAAAAATTCAGGACAAATGGTCGAAATTCAGGACAAAAATTCAAGAACAAACGTCAGTTTTACAGACACACCCAATGGGTGGCTCGCTCGCTTTCTGCCCACCTCCCTGCATGAGATGGAGTTACCAGTAAAGACTTTTAAGGAAGGCTTAATGCACTGCTCCTTGTTTCCTACTGACCATTCCATGCATCACCATCTGGGGTTATCATGCACAGCTTTCTCTTGCCCTGTCAGAACCTGTAAACTCACTGACCTGAAGAAACCCTATGCTCCTGCACTACCTTTGCTAAGCCTTCCCACCTGCACACTGTACTGGTTGCCACTGTACTCTACACCACTCTGCTCTGTACTAGTGCATTCTGCACCAATACACTCTATTCTACTGCACTCTATGCCACTCTATCCTGCCCAATGCCACTCTATGCAACTGCACTCTACACCAGTGCACTCTAAACAACTGCACTGTGTGCCACTGCCCTTTACTCTGAACCACTGTACTCTATGCCACTGTTCTCTGTACCACTCTACACCACTGCACTGACACTCTACTCTGCAACTCTGCACTCTACACCACTCTACTCTATGCCACTGAACGCTAGGCACTATACTCTACTCTACACCACTGTACAATAATCCTTTCTGTACCACTCTACACCACTGCACTCTATGCCACATGAGTCTACTCTGCACTCTGACACTGCACCACTCTGCATTACTGCAGTCTCTGCTACTCCACTGCACTCTATGTAACTCTACCCCATGCCACTCTATGCCACTGCACTCTGCGCCAATGTACTCTAAACAACTGCTCTGTACTCCACTGCCCTCTACACTGTACCACTGTACTCTACGCCACTCTGTGCCACTCTACATCACTGCACTGACACTCTACTCTACAGCGTTGCACTCTCCACCACTGTACTATACACCAGTCTACTATGTACTACTGCATTCTATGCCAATGCACTCTATGCCACTGCACTCTATTCCACTCTACTCTGCATCACTCCACTCTACAGCACTACACTTTACTCTGCACCACTCTACACTACGCCACTGCACTCCCTGCAATGCAAGTCTACTCTGCAATCTATGCCACTGTACCACTCTACACTACTGCTCTCTCTGCCACTCTACTCCACTGCACTCTACTCTGTCCCACGCCACTCCATGCCACTGCACTCTAAACCACTGCACTCTACGCTAACGCACTCTAAACAACTGCACTGTACCCCACTGCACTGTACTTTGCACCACTGTGCTCTACGCCACTGCTCCTATGCCACTCTACTCCACTCCACACAACTATGCCACTAACCTTAAGCCATGCTGAACAGCAGCTACTCTGGTGTATAACATGGCTAATGGCTAAAACACTTTAGCAAAGACAATAACACTTTCGTAGACGAGACCTGTTGGCTTTGCCAATGTTTGTTAGTACTATGAGGTACAGAGGTCGCTGAAAGAACTGTGAAAAATATAATTACATCATAATAAAAGTTGCTACAAAATGCGCAAATACATTTCGGTTAAATAAAAAAAAGCGCTTCTCAAATACAGATTTGAATAATATACAGTTTATACCTAGTACTAAAAAATGTTATAACACTCCATTAAAACCACACACTCCACAGCTCACCTTGGAACACCATTACAATCCCTCTCTAAAAGAAATATCTTTGCCACCAGAAAACTTCCAGTGACTCCTTTTAGCAAAGTCAATGCAGGTTTTCAAGCCCCTTTGTATTTGCAGATTTACCAGTTGGCCACATTTGCATATCTTTAGGGAAAGAGACACCCTAGCAAGAGTGTCTGATACTTATCTGTCTGCCCCTCCCTCCCTCAGAGCACACCAGACTCCCTGCCTTTGAAACCTGCTGGGGAAACTAATAGACCCGTAATTTCGCTCTACCTTCCCTTGTCCATTTGGTGAAAGGCTAAAATTACGGACAAATGCCGTCCGTTAAGCCTTTCATCACGGACAACGGACGGCAGGGCGAAATTACGGACAGTCCGTGAAATTTACGGACGGGTGGTCACCCTAGCAACAGACCCTCCAATAAAAAGATGGTAGCTAAGGATAGATTTAATTGGCTTCCCTACGTCCTCAAACAGAAGTCAGAGTGTGGGACAGCAGGGGGCAAAGCAGAACAGCAGGAGGTGCATTTGCAGAGTTGTATGTGAACCCCACTATATCATTATTGGGGTGCTTCAGATCAGGATTGGGGGTATGGACAAAGGTGTGTCCTGGCCCAGTGCTCGAATAACAGAAAGGCAGCAGGCGTTCTGTATAATTCCTGGTATTGGAAAAATGGGGCACTGCAGGTTAGGTTGAGGTGCACTGAAAGAGTTGTATGTGGGCTGGTCTACTGGAATAGTAACGGGCACACAAGTTCAGAAGTGAGGTATGTTAATGGCGCTATGTGTGGAACCGAGTATTGGCGTGCCAGTGCTGTTGAGTAGTAGACTGGAGGTGTCCTGGTGAAGCTGCGAGTGAGGCCCAGCATGGGACTAGCATTTCCTCTGAACCACAGAAGCGAGAAGTCCTGAAGGGCGTGTGTCAGCCTTAGTACTGAGAAGAAATGTGCACTGAATGTTAGAATTGATGGATTCTGGCGGAGATGTGGTGGTTCCCATCAACAGTGGCAGTGGATTTTAGACTTGAGGTGCACTAGCTGAGCTGTGTTTTGCTTTTTTGGGTCCAGTATTGGCTTGGCTGCGGGACTGAATATTAGAATTGAGCTACTGTAAAGGAACTGTATGTCAATGGGGTCCCAGGATAGGAAAGGAAGTGACCTTGTCGGGGTAGAACTGAGATGCACTGATGGAGCTGCGCCCGAGGTCCCAGTACTAAAACTGCAGAGTGTACTGACTGTGAGAACTGAGGTGCTCTAGCAGACAGCATGTTTAGGGTACTGGCATGGCTGAGGCCTTGGCGTGTGTGAACTGAGGTGCACTGGCAGAGCTGTAGCCAAGGTCCTAGTACTGGGACAGCAGACTGTAGGAACTGAGGTGCTCAGGCAGACAGCATGTGTGGGGTTCTGGCACGGGCACGACTGAGGCAGTTGGAGTGTGTGAACTGAGGTGCACTGATGGAGCTGTGCCCAAAGCCCAAGCACTGGAACAGCAGTGTGTACTGACTGTAAGAACTGAGGGGCTCTGGCAGACAGCATGTGTGGGGTACTGGCACGGCTGATGACTTGACGTGTGTGAACTGAGGTGCACTGGCAGAGCTGCGGCCAAGGTCCCAGTAATGGGACAGCAGACTGTACGGACTGTAGGAACTGAGGTGCTCAGGCAGACAGCATGTGTGGGGTTCTGGCACGGGCACGACTGAGGCAGTTGGAGTGTGTGAACTGAGGTGCACTGATGGAGCTGTGCCCAAAGCCCAAGCACTGGAACAGCAGTGTGTACTGACTGTAAGAACTGAGGTGCTCTGGCAGACAGCATGTGTGGGGTACTGGCACGGCTGAGGACTTGACGTGTGTAAACTGAGGTGCACTGGCAGAGCTGCGGCCAAGGTCTCAGTAATGGGACAGCAGACTGTACGAACTGTAGGAACTGAGGTGCTCAGGCAGACAGCATGTGTGGGGTTCTGGCACGGGCATGACTGAGGTGCTTGGAGTGTGTGAACTGAGGTGCACAGATGGAGCTGTGCCCGAAGTCCAAGCACTGGAACAGCAGAGTGTACTGACTGTAAGAACTGAGGTGCTCAGGCAGACAGCATGTGTGGGGTTCTGACATGGGCAAGGCTGAGGGGCTTAGAGTGTGTGAACTAAGGTGCACTGATGGAGCTGCGCCCGAGGTCCCAGTACTGAAACAGCAGTGTGTACTGACTGTACAAACTGAGGTGCTCTGGCAGACAGTGAGTGTGGGATCCTGGCACGGCTGAGGGGCTTGGAGTGTGTGAACTGAGGTGCACTGATGAAGCTGCGAGGGAGGTCCCAGTACCTGAGCAGCAGAGTGTACTGACTGCAAGAACTGAGGCGCTTTGGCAGACAGGGTGTGTCGGGATCCCGGCACTGGCACGACTGAGGGCTTAGAGGATGTGAACTGAGGTGCACTGATGGAGCTGGGCCCGAGATCCCAATACTGGAGCAGCAGAGAGCAAAGACTGCAAGATCTGAGGCGCTTTGGCAGACAATGTGTGTGGGGTTCTGGCACGGGTACAGCTGATGCCTTGGCGTGTGTGAACTGAGGTGCACTGGTGGAGCTGCGCCCGAGGTCCCAGTACTGGAACAGCAGACTGTACGGATTGGAGGAACTGAGGTGCTTTGGCAGACAGCGTGTGTGGGGTTCTGGCACGACTGAGGGATTTGGAGTGTGTGAACCAAGGTGGACTGACGGAGCTGCGTCCGAGGTCCCAGTACTGGAACAGCAGTGTGTACGGATTGGAGGAACTGAGGTGCTTTGGCAGACAGCGTGTGTGGGGTTCTGGCACGACTGAGGGATTTGGAGTGTGTGAACCAAGGTGGACTGACGGAGCTGCGTCCGAGGTCCCAGTACTGGAACAGCAGTGTGTACTGACTGTAAGAACTGAGGTGCTCTGGCAGACAGCGTGTATGGGGTTCTGGCACGAGCACAGCTGCAGGACTTGGAGTGTGTGAACTGAAGTGCACTGATGGAGCTGCGCCTGAGGTCCCAGTACTGAAACAGCAGTGTGTACTGACTGTAAGAACTGAGGTGCTCTGGCAGACATCATGTGTGGGGTACTGGCACGGCTGAGGACTTGACGTGTGTAAACTGAGGTGCACTGGCAGAGCTGCGGCCAAGGTCTCAGTAATGGGACAGCAGACTGTACGAACTGTAGGAACTGAGGTGCTCAGGCAGACAGCATGTGTGGGGTTCTGGCACGGGCATGACTGAGGTGCTTGGAGTGTGTGAACTGAGGTGCACAGATGGAGCTGTGCCCGAAGTCCAAGCACTGGAACAGCAGAGTGTACTGACTGTAAGAACTGAGGTGCTCAGGCAGACAGCATGTGTGGGGTTCTGACATGGGCAAGGCTGAGGGGCTTAGAGTGTGTGAACTAAGGTGCACTGATGGAGCTGCGCCCGAGGTCCCAGTACTGAAACAGCAGTGTGTACTGACTGTACAAACTGAGGTGCTCTGGCAGACAGTGAGTGTGGGATCCTGGCACGGCTGAGGGGCTTGGAGTGTGTGAACTGAGGTGCACTGATGAAGCTGCGAGGGAGGTCCCAGTACCTGAGCAGCAGAGTGTACTGACTGCAAGAACTGAGGCGCTTTGGCAGACAGGGTGTGTCGGGATCCCGGCACTGGCACGACTGAGGGCTTAGAGGATGTGAACTGAGGTGCACTGATGGAGCTGGGCCCGAGATCCCAGTACTGGAGCAGCAGAGATCAAAGACTGCAAGATCTGAGGCGCTTTGGCAGACAATGTGTGTGGGGTTCTGGCACGGGTACAGCTGATGCCTTGGCGTGTGTGAACTGAGGTGCACTGGTGGAGCTGCGCCCGAGGTCCCAGTACTGGAACAGCAGACTGTACGGATTGGAGGAACTGAGGTGCTTTGGCAGACAGCGTGTGTGGGGTTCTGGCACGACTGAGGGATTTGGAGTGTGTGAACCAAGGTGGACTGACGGAGCTGCGTCCGAGGTCCCAGTACTGGAACAGCAGTGTGTACTGACTGTAAGAACTGAGGTGCTCTGGCAGACAGCGTGTATGGGGTTCTGGCACGAGCACAGCTGCAGGACTTGGAGTGTGTGAACTGAAGTGCACTGATGGAGCTGCGCCTGAGGTCCCAGTACTGAAACAGCAGTGTGTACTGACTGTAAGAACTGAGGTGCTCTGGCAGACATCATGTGTGGGTTTCTGGCACAGCTGAGGTGCTTAGAATGTGTGAACTGAGGTGCACTGATAGAGCTGTGCTTAAGGTCCCAGTACTGGAGAGCAGAGAGTACTGACTGGAAGAGCTAAGGTGCTCTGGCAGACAGCGGTTGTGGGGTTCCTGGCAGGGGTATGACTGAGGACTTGGAGTGTGTGAACTAAGGTGCACTGATGAAGCTGCGAGTGGGGTGGAGCAGAAGTGGGCACTGTGTCTAAGGATTGTGGAGCTCCGGTAGAGTTGGTTACAAAAATCCAAACCAAGGAAGGGTGGGAGCCAGGCAGTTGAGAGAGGGTGCAGAGAGCCCACAAAGACCAAATGTGGCCAAAAAAACTAAGCTAAGCTCAGAGCAAGAATGCTCTGCAAATGTAAAGGGAAACTTCCTGGACAGGAGCAAGAAACAAAGTTAAAAAAAAGTTCCTACAGACTAGATAAACTGGGCAAAGCGTAATTATACAGTAGTTTTCCCCAGCTCCCACACACAAGAAGGAGGGACAATGAGGCATAACTGACCACTAGCAAGGAAGGATTTTTTAATGATACTGAAACTAACAAATAAAATAGCTGGAAGACCAAAGAAGAAGTATACTTAAAAGTAAACAAGAGATCATGCGCTTACGCTCCCCCTAAAAAGGATTTTTGAACCTGCTCTAAGTACAACTGCCTGCTAGAAAACACCCACACTTTATTAAAATATTACTAAAAACGTTATTTAAAATATACCGCAAACATATGGCCTGCACATTTAGGCAGGAGCATGATTTTTTTTTCTATAATCTTGTAGTAAAAAAAGTAACCATCACATCGGCTTGCAAAGTCCAGACCTATTGGCTTTGCCAGTGCTTGCTTTTTTGCAGGGAATTTCTTGTTGAGCCAAACCAATTGACATACATAATCATTTATCGCTCCTGCCAGTTACAGCCATGATGACAGGGAGGCAAAACTAAACATTTGTTTAGAGACCCATCATCAGAGACGGGGGCACAACATCAAGGGCTAGTATTCTGATTGCCTCCCCTGGTTAGGGTTTCTATTGGATCTAGGGCTTATGGTTTGTGTTATAAATAGTGATAGGTCTATGGTTCTGATTGGCTCCCAGGCTAGGGTCTCAAGTGGACTTGAGGATTAGGCTTTGCGTGTTGATTGGTTGATAGGGCTAAGGTTCTTATTGGCTCCCAGGTCTTGGGTTTCTGTTGGAATTAGGGCATATGGTTTGGATTCTGATTGGTAAACAGGGCTAGGGCTCTGAATGGCTCCCAGGATAATGTTCATGGCATTCTGCATTGTCCACAGAGCTTCCAAAGGAAATGGGCCGGTATTTCTACAATTTACATTCAGGCAATACAAACCAAAGAGAATATTGCTCTCCAGGCTTGCACCATTTATCATCAAACCACCTTACAACATAAAATACCTAGGAGGCACTGCTTTCTCAGTACAAGCCACCAAGCTCTGGAATTTGCTGTCAGTCAGTATTGGAAGCACCCATGAGCATATACACTTCTGAAGATACTAAAAAGCTTGACTATTTTCTAGATAATTGCACCACCTGCATACCGTCAACAAATCCCAGAAAACAGTTACATCCTCAAGAGCAAACCTCATCTTACAACACAAATATTGCAAACAACTCAACCGGCCAACTGCTTTTGACATGCAGGTAAGCTAAGAAGGGTGCCTATGGATTGTCGTAGCAATATTTATTTATGTACTTTCATATACAATAGTTACGACCCACAGTAATACTAACATGATAATAGGCAGCGGTCATCAACTAATTGTAACATATCTCTTAAGTCCGCATACGGCATATCTGCTATGAGGGTTGTCTATCACTAGCACTGTACAACCAAAAAAACAGCCATTACCAAATGAACAGGCATGGAATGACTGGAGAGATCTGTCATACATTGCTGGACAGTTTAGAGGACTTTGATATAGTCCACCACAGCAGGTCCAAAATATCTATCCAATCAAAGACACTAAGATATAGGACGATCATAAAAATGTCCACTCCAACAGATTGCTCCATTTCTGTCTCCCTCCAACCATGCCAGCGCAGGACCACAATTATAAACTAAATCTCATTTTGGACAACCCAGTGCAGTCACCAGATAAGCAGACTATATCATATAAAATATCATCAAAGGGAACAGCAGAGTTGTTCAAATATACCAGCATACCGAAAACCATAAAACTAAGGGCCAGATTTACCTCCATGCGCCACACTTGCGTAGTTTTTTTTTACGCTGATGTGGCATTAAGGAGGCCTTTTCTCCGAGCCATATTTACAGTGTGGCGCAATGCTAGCACTGCTCAACTTTGTACCCCTTGCGCCGCATTATACCTGCCCCAGGTTTAATATATGCAAGGGTGGCATTCCCACACAGGGAGTCTGCAAAACATGGTGCAGTGAAATCTACAAGATTTCACTGCAACATTTTTTCCATCGTTTTTAACGCCTGATCTGGTCATACATTAAAGTGACGGGCCCATAGTAACCTATGGGCCTCCCTAGTGCTTTGTTGCACTAGTGCCATAATTTATGGCACTAATCCAGCAAAGTACCACAAATAGCATCATAAATGATGACGCTACTGTAGAAATGAGCGACATGGTGCGCCATATTGTTAACACAGTGCAACCATGGTGTCGTGACTGATGCGCCACTTTCTTGTAGATCTGGCCCTAGGTGTCTTCCTCTCACATTCATCAACCAATACACCGCTGAGCGCTATATTATATAACACAATAACCGCACGTTGGTGATCATCAAGCACAGCATGGAAACACTTCCCACATAGTATCAAAACGAAGACAACATCCTTACAACCACTCACCCCATACGGTGTAGCATGCTATTCATATAAGCAAGAGCTTTAGTGCCCCACGTAGGGGTAGTAAGCACTATCTAAATCCTGCAATACAAAATAATATAATTACCTATGTCTCCACTGCCAAGGGAGAGAAACTGCTAAATTTAATTTTGCCTGCGGCATCTCACAGTTCGATGAGTGCCAGAAGAGTGTTGTTGGTTACACTCGAGGTCAGTTTGTCACTCAACATACCTCGTGAGGTTGGTACACTAAATATTTGCCTTCGGCTTCTATGTGTCATGAAAATGCTATTCTGGTTAAAAAAAAAAGCTCTACCTTCAAGTTACTGCTTTTAACGTAATGAATTGTGTCATATTCACCATTGTCCGTATTCATACCTTAATTAATTGGCAAGCAAGCCTCATCGTCAGAAGCGTTGGTTTGCATAGTTGTCAACAAAGCAGATTAATGTTGTCACCAATTACCACTCTTAGGAATGATTCATGCTGACAAAACACCGACTGCTACTAAATTCATTTAATTGAAAAAAATTAAAATGGCACTTCGACATAGACATGTTTTCTGCACGATTCAAAACATTGGATACTGTATTTCTTCGGGGTGCAATTTAAAAAAAAATCTGTCAGAAATAATGCATACCATAGCAATATGTTTTTTCAGCCTTCTATGATTACAATTTGGAGATCGATCATGGCTTATTAAAATAGCTGCCAAGTTATCCTATGCACTTTGTGACAGATTTGGAAAGCTCTGGGTTTTTAGCCAACAGCGGGAATTTTTGAGCCCAGAATACAACTGTTGGTTAAATCGGGACATACATACGTGACACTCTTTGTTGGTGTAAAAGGTCATTTTTTTTAGGCAGGGTTTAAACACAAACATTACTTAAACATTTAACTGTATATTTTCTTTTAAAAGCAGACCTTAACTTTTACAATTCCTTTGCCTTCATTCTCTCCTCAAATATCTCCCTTCAATTTTCCTACCGTATACGCTCCCCTATTCCTTCCATGCCTTCCTTGCTTGTAGCCTACCCCTCCCCGCTCTGATCCTTCACCTTCTTGTTTTTCCCCCGGAAGGGTGGACAAGCCCGCATCTGACTCTCCACCCTCCCCCATCTCCTGCTACCTCTCTCAACTCACCTGCCCCAAATGACTGTTAACCGAACCTACCTACCTACCTTCCTGCCTAAATAACCTCTACTCCACCTGCCTTCCTACGCTGGGTGGGTGGGTGGTCACGGTAAAAACACCCTCAACTATCTAAGTCGGCGCGGAGAAAGAGGCCGACCCCACCCTCCACCCCCCTTATAAACCCCTAACTAAACCCTCCCCAACTTACCTGTCCACCAATAGGGCGCCTCCGCGCCACTTCCTCTGTCCAGAACGCACCAGAGGAGAGACTAGACGAGTCTCTCTCTCCGCGGGCCCCTTCATCGGGACATACATACGTGACACTCTTTGTTGGTGTAAAAGGTCATTTATTTTAGGACAGGGTTTAAACACAAACATTACTTAAACATTTAACTGTATATCTTCTTTTAAAAGCAGACCTTAACTTTTACAATTACTTTGCCTTCATTCTCTCCTCAAATATCTCCCTTCAGTTTTCCTACCGTATACGGTCCCCTATTCCTCCCATGCCTTCCTTGCTTGTAGCCTACCCCTCCCCGCTCTGATCCTTCACCTCCTTGTTTTTCCACCTGGAAGGGTGGACCAGCCCGCATCTGGCTCTCCACCCTCCCCATCTCCTGCCATCCAGCGAAACCCACGAGGCGTTTTGCTGGCCCACCCCAAAGAAAAACAACCGTTTCGGCTTCAACCCGTGTCTTTACCTACTTTTCATCCTTCTCCTCTTTTTTTTTTTTTTTTTTACTTTCGCACCACAAATTTTCTCCCCATACACTTTCTAGCATTAACCTTAGTTCTGTTATATAGTACGCGTTTCCTATCTGTGATAAATGAACCCCATCATCTCGAAACAAAACTTTTTCTTGCTCTTTTATGTCCCCGTGCCTTAAAACCTTGATCCCTTGGGCCCAACAGAAAACTCTCATGGCTCTGTTCAACTTTTTCCGAGCCCGCTCGATGGCTCCATGATTGATAGCCCCTCTCCATGCCCTTCTTGGCACAAATTCCGTCCATACCAAGCATGTCCCGCATGGTTTCTGTTTCAAAAGTTCCAAATCCCTCTGCCTCAGTTGTATCAAAGTGAGCCCTGATAGCTTCACTAAATCATTTTCCCCAAGATGAATCAATAACAGGTCTGGGCATCCCCACTGAGGCAAGTTACCCGTGATAAATGGGAGCAGGCTCCCCCACCTCATACCACTCTTGCCCCACCAACGCACTTCATGGTGTCTGCTGGGCAGTCCCAATGATCTGCCGTAAATTTGCTTCTCTGCAAATTTCGCCGCCCAATGAACGAACGAATGGCCGACCAACCACGTTGTCATCTTTTCCTTCTGCGGCCCAGCCACACATCCTGTAAAGAAAAAACATTGTAAAAACTGTATTGGTGAGCTAAACCCTCCCCCCTCCCCATTCCCTTCCAGTTTTGTTCTCTTCAAGGCCTGACATACCGCTCGCAGCACCTAGACTTCCATCTCCCTATAGACTTGATCTTAGCCCAATCCCAATCCAAATGGGCTGCCTCCGTCGCTGCGCCAATTCTGAATGAATGTGTTCCATAGTCGCCTGCGCGCCGCCCTATCCTTCCAAGGACCATCCTCATAACTTGCAAAAGCTGATAACTAGTCAGCTTCTTCCCTGATGCATACATAAAAAACCCTGATTCCCCTACCCTTGGACACCTAGCTTTGAAAATGATCCATTCCGCTACCGGGCAAGCTACTTCCACGCCCCCTTTTTCCAACCATATCCACTTGCCCTTTCCCAGCTGGTCCGTCTTTGACCGTCTGAGCCATATCCCTAACCTGTCCCTCTGCATGCACACCTCTTTCCTCCTTACCCCGGTTTCTTTTCCCACCCCCAACAACTCGGATACTCTAAATGCGCCAAAAATATCCACAACATACACAAACGAAATAAACCCACCTCGTACTCGTCCGTACAACAAACTGGTAACACCTGTGCCATCTCTAACAGTACTTCAAACGTAATGGGTACTCTTGCTGGTTTATCTCCACTAGCTCTAACCCTGCTCCAGCCCTTCAGCATTTTACCCAATAAATCATTGTGCGCTGGGTCATAACCAAAAAACAGTTTCCCATAAAACGAAACGCCAGCCAGTTTTCCCCCAATTGTAGCTGGAGATAAACCCTCCCTGATCAGAAAAAGCACGAAACGTCTGGTCCGTGCCTCAAGCGTTCGCAGGCTTTGTGCCCAAAAATTGCCCCAAACTGTTCAAAAGATTGAAACTCCAACCATGCAAGTCTGTAATTACGCCGCGTGGATACTGCTAATGACATCTCCACCAGCCCCGTGATCATCATGCCCCCCATTTCCAGATGTCTGCCGGGACCACAGTCTTGTTCTGTTCCGCTCCAGGTGCCAACTCGCGAAAACGCTGCCACTGTGAACGAGATAGGGAGTCTGCAATCTCGTTGTGAACCCCCGGTATATGTGCAGCTTTAAATATAACATTCAAAGATAAACATAAAAGCATGAACTGCCGCAACAAGCGCAAAACTCTGAGGTCCCTTGCTCTCTGCCTGTTTACCAAATTTGCCCCTGCCATGTTGTCTATATGAAAGATCACTGTCCTGCTGGCTAACTCCCGTCCCCACACTGCCAGTGCCACTAATAGGGGAAAAAACTCCAGAAACGCAATGCTTCTCCCTTGCTGCATCCAAGATGCAGGCCATGACTCCGCTCACCACCTCCCATCCCAATATAAGACAAAGCCCGACGCTCCTGCCGCATCCGAGAAAATTTTGACCTGCCATACCGTGTCCGACTCACCAAAAGACATCGGTACTCCATTGAAGTTTTTCAAAAAGATCTCCCATATTCTAATGTCTTCTCGTAATGTCAAGGACACTCGTATCCTATGGTGCGGAAGTACGGCACCTGACATGGAAAGTCCCAAACGCCTACAGAAAGTCCGACCTCCCCTAACTACCCTACACGCGAAATTGAGGTAACCTAACAGCTTTTGAGCCGTCCGCAGATCCATCTTACGCAAAGTGCGCACCACTGAACTCTAGTATCTCTCCCACTTTTGCCGCTGGCAATCTAGCGACCAACTCTCTCGCATCTAGCTTGATGCCCAAAAAGGTTAAAATCAGCATAGGCCCTTCTGTTTTCTCTGGGGCCAAAGGTACGCCCGCCTGTTGCGCCAGCCTCTGAAAAGTGTCCAGAGCCCGCCCACACGCCCCAGATGCCGCTGTTCCTACGAATAAGAATGCGTCACCCACCTATGCCCGCTCGTTCTCACAAAGACCCACTGCAGAAAAGTGCTGAACGTCTCAAAAAGAACGCATGATATCGCGCAACCCACGGGCAGCACCCTGTCCACGTAAATGTTGCCGTCCAGCTGCATGCCCAAGAGGTCAAAATCTGCTGGATGAATAGGGAGCAATCTAAAGGCTGATTGAATATCGCATTTTGCCATTTCCGCCATCCTACCGCACCTTAGGACTAACTTTATTGCATCATCGACTGACGCGTAGATTACTTTGGAGTCTTTTTGGGCAATGAAATCATTAACTGACGCACCTTCAGGCCATGACAAATGGTGAATCAAACGAAATTCTCCCTGCGCCTTTTTGGGTACCACTCCCAAAGGGGATATCATCAACGCATCACTTGGCCACCTGGAAAACGGGCCTGCAATTCTGCCTAGGCCCACTTCCTTTGCTAATTTGTCGCACACTATCTGTGGCCGCTCTTTGGCTGACCGCAAATTGTCAGCCCATCTCCTTTCCCGAGGGCCTTGGTAACCTATTCTAAAACCTTCTCGAAAACCCCATTCAAGTAGACGCGCTTTATCCGTATCTGGGTAGATGTGCAACCATGGCTGCAGAAATTCCAGCCTAACTGGTGAAGGACCCCTTTGGTGCAGGAGCGCCATGCGCTCCTCTCCCTCTTGCAGCCCTCCATTGTTCTGCTGGGCTGGACAGGGAGAAACATTGAATGACTGGATGACGGCCCCCGCACTTGGAGCAGTCATGTTTAAACCTGCATTGTGCTCTGGAACAAAAACCCTTGTTAAAGTTCCAACAGGCCCCTGAGGTTGCCCCCGTCATTTTTGTGGTGGCGCCCGCCCCTCCCTGGGCGGGGGAGCCTGAAAGGGCTTATAAGTCACTGGCAGGCCACTCGCTGTGTGAGTGGACGTCGCTGTCTGTGCCGATGCCATCCATTGCATCCACAGTTCGGGATCTACGTCACCCCAAGGTTTCTCCGGATTAACACTCACCTGAGCCCTAAATTCCAACTGAGCCATGCGAAACCCCCAAAATGCATTTGTGCCTTTCTAATTATGTCCATGTATTTAAAAAGTGCAATGGCCCTGTCTGGGTATTTCTCGCAGTATATACTGGCAAATATCAAGAAAGCCGATGTCCAGTTATCCATTGTGATAGGTACCCGGGGCCTGCGCGCTAGTTCCCACTCCTCCTCCTTGGAACCTTCCTTCGCCTGTATGTCCCTATGCAGTAGTTTAAAAACATCTACATATTCGTGTTTCCATATTCTGCCTTTTGTTTTCTCCGCTATGTGTGAACCAAGTGGCATAGCTAAACCCATATACGGCAGCCGCTTCTTGTGTCCTCCCCCTTCCTTGTCCTCTACCGTCTTCTCCCCTGCATCCGCCTTCCCAGTTGTGGCTGTGTCTAGCGTAGCGGTGCCTTCTTTATCCTTGTTCTCGACCATCTTTTGTATGGCGCTATTGCCTGATACTTCCAAAACTGACCCGTCTCCTACCCCAATGGACCTACTTGTGTTAGCCTCCCTTATTGTCTCTCCCCCTTCGCCCCACAGTGACCACCATCTCTTACCTCCAACGTTATCTCCCAAGCTCCTTGGCACTCTCCTCAGGCTTCTGCCGCGCGGCATGGCTTGCCGACCACCTGTGGGCCCTTCCATTGGAGCTGCAACCTGTAACACAGAGCACGAAGAAGAGGTTGCGCTGCTCTTGCGCCCTCGCCCCCCACCTTTTTTAACAGCGCCCACCTCCCAATCTCGTATTTCACCATCTTCCCATTCCTCCCCTTCCTCCTAATAGTCCAGTTCCAACTCATCCTCTCTTTCCCACTGGCCCTTGCGTTGGGCAAAATCTCTTGCATTGGTTGATGTATTCTCACTCGCCTCCGTACCCGCATGACGCGTGCCATCGGGATGGTATCCGTGCTCCCCCAGTGTGGAGAAGGCGCCGCAGACCCCTCCAATGCTTCGTACCAACGCGTTTGAGCCGTGTTGCGCCCAGTTGGCGTAGTCCGTCTCTTGCCAACCTCTGTCGTTGGCATTGCTGTATTTCTGCCCCCGTGACCGTCGGCATCACCGGGCTTCCCCGTGCCCACTAACCCTTCGGCCGCACAAGCCTCTTGTCTCTGCTCTCCCTTTGACTATGGGACCCATACCCAGGTTCCGCTTCCTGGCCCCGGCTGCTGCGTTCCTACGTGCCCTCTGGCCTCTCTGGTCCTTGGGGTTGTGTCGCTGCGAGCGTTCGCCTCTTTCCTGTCCTTACACAACTGTGCCCACCTGACCTCCGTCTCGAAAACGACCCTGCGCTGTTCCCGAATTCTGGCCTCCAAGTCCCAGGTCTCTGCCTGGTCCCAATTCCCAATTCCCTTGTGTGTGTGGGATCTGCACCCCTTAAGTCCCTGGTTCCTGTGCGGACCTGACTTTCCCCCCCCCCTGGCCTGGCGGGGCATTGTCTTGGCCCTCCCTGGCCCCCCTCTGTGTTTTCCCGCGTACTTGCCTCTTTCCTTTGCCGGCGCCCCGAAACCCCCGGGGCTGGGACCTTCCCCTCTATGGTATGACAAATCTAGTGGGGCGAATTCCCCGCTGGGCCCCGGTAGGGGCCGCTCTGCCTCCCCATCTTGCCCTGTGGGCCCCGCCTCCCCCTCCAGCTGTCCCACGGTGCCTGCAGGGTCCGCCCCTGCAGCCACGCTGTCTGTTCCCGCGTCCTGTGCGACTTGTGTCTCCCCGCTAAACATCAGCGGGCTCTGCACCCTGGGGATAACCTGTTGCGCAACTACGCCCTGCCCAGGGGCCACAGGCCCCTCATCCTTATCCCCGTCTGAGTCCTGGGACTCGCATGCCACTATTGCCGCCGCGACCCGCCCCGATGCAGCCCTCGTTGGGCGTGACATCCCCACCCAGGCCTGCTCTAGGACCCCTGGTCTCAGTAAGTCCGCCCTGCCTGCTTCGCCTAGCACGCGGAGCGCGGCCCTCACTCTGTCTGCGTCGTGGCTTGTTGCCATGTTTCTGAGCCTGTTAGCTATAAAATGCTATTATTGTTATATTATTTTATATATATATTTTTTTTTATATTATTTATTATTATTATTTTTTTTAAATACCCCCCCAGGTGGCCCTATTGGGGGCAATAACACTGTGGGCCCGCTCTGCCTGCCTGGTGTGGTCTGCTTATTGTCTGCCCCTAGTACTGAAAAACCCTATTTTTATTGTATCCCTCTTTTTTTTTTTTTTTTTTTCCTTTTTTTTGGGGGCCTACGGGCCTAAAACTGTTCTATTCCTATTATTATTAAAAAAAACATTTTTTTAAAAATAAAAATCCCCCTTTTTATTTTTGCCCGAGGGGCCCTCCCCGCCTCCTCTGCGTTCCCGATTTGTTTTCTGCCCCCCGCTGGGGTGCGACGACGCCCGGGCCACAGTTAAGCCCGGGCGTGCTAAATTAGATCACTGCGCTGAAAATGCCCAAGGGGCCGACCTCCCCCGTCGGCCGGTGCGCGTTGTCCCCAGCTGTCTCCGGTTGCTGGGAGACTATAAAAATACTCCCCCAAGCTGCCTGGCCTGTCCTAAACTCCCTGACTCCTCACCTCTACAACGGTAAAAACACCCTCAACTATCTAAGTCGGCGCGGAGAAAGAGGCCGACCCCACCCTCCACCCCCCTTATAAACCCCTAACTAAACCCTCCCCAACTTACCTGTCAACCAATAGGGCGCCTCCGCGCCACTTCCACCGTCCCGAACACACCCGCGGAGAGACTAGACCGAGTCTCTCTCTCCGCGGGCCCCTTCAAAGCCAGAAATGGCGGAAGGTGCCACAATTAGTATTGGGCCAGTCGGAAACCATAAAGTGTCATACAGCAGTAACTGTTAATTTACTCAGTGGAAATCTACTAAAATGAAAGGTTTTTCGCCGTTCAACGCAATAATGGTTGCATACAGAGGTGTGGCTATCTGTAGCGCAGCAGGTGCATTGCCACTGGGGTCCAGGGGTGTCAATGGCCCTCTTCACCTAAATTAAGGTCTGGGGTTTTGCTATAAAACAAAGGGGTTAGGGGTCTCCAAGTTACTCGCTTACCTTAGGGTCCAGAAGCCCTTCCTACCTCGCCGGGTGCATCCATTGCAGAGGTCCTCATGGGTATTATTTTATGATGGAATCTGTGTTATGGAATTAAAACATAATTAAAAAATATTTACAATGCATAATATCCACTCACAGAGAACCCACTACTCGAAATGTATCAGTGCATCTAGTTCGACTGATGTTGAAAGGTAGACTTGCTTTTGTGTTTCCTTCCGTTCAGCCAAAAGCAGGGTAAATTAAGAGCGCTTCAGTCAAAATACTTTGTGCTCTGCAAGGATGCCAAATCACACCCAGCCACACGAGGCCAGTCTTCTTCCATCTGCTGTGTCAGCACACAACACTACTGACTACCGTTTGATTTCTTTTGAATTTCGGAGGGTACTTGCTCACTCACGGAAAAATAACCTTAGTTGATGATTCGGTTTTTACTTCACAACAAACCCAAGTTACGCACAAGCAAGCCTGCAATGGAGAACTGTCCCATAAATTTACAAAGAAAATACCAGTATCATGCTACCTTATGAGAGCACCGGATCTCACATAATATTGGGTCCCTTAACATGGTCATCCGGAAGCGATATCACACTGAAGCAGGGAAAAGAATCTGGCAACCACAGCAAACAGTGGACTTCCAGCTTGCTCTTTGGAGGCTTCGAGCACACTATTCTTACCTCTGACTTGGAAAGCATTGTTCTGTGGCTGAGATACATCGATGACCATCGCATCCCTTTCCATAACCCCGCCAGACCCCTTCTCTCCACCCAGCAGGTGCTAGCTACCATTCCACACATCCGGAAAACCACAGCCGGAGGAAGATCTTTCGCATACCTTGCAGCTAAGAGCTGGAACAACATGCCCACACACCTCAGACAAAGCCCATCACTCACCATCCGCAGGAAGAACCTCAAAACAGGGCTCTACGAATGAGGCCCAGACCCACCACCAGCGCCATGAGACCCTCACAGGTGTGTAGTTGCGCTTTTTTAAAAACTGATTGATTGATGACTTATTTATCATCTGGAAGGGCACTAGGATCTTAGCCATTTAATTTGTTTACCAACTGAATCACAACCCCCTAAACCTGGATTTTATTCAAACCATTAGCAATACAAGCATTGAATATCTGGATGTCACTGTGGAGATATACAAGAGTAAAATCCATACACGGTTATTCAGAAAATCTACTGCTGGCAACAGTCTTCACACCCTCAGCAGACACCCAGACAATCTCAAATGGTGTATACCTTACAGTGAACTGCTGAGGGTGAGGAGGACCTGCAGTACAGACAAGGCATACCTGGAGGAACAGCAAGTCATAGTCCAGAGGTTCAAAGAACGGGGCTATCCCCAGTGGGTTCTTCAAAGGGCCGTCAACCACATGAAGCAGGTAGGCAGAAAAATATCATTTTTTTAAAACAGGGAACAGGCCCTTGCTTATTCTACTCCTAGGGTCATACTGACATATAATAACAGCTCTAAGCATGCAAGACACATTTTATCCAAAAATTGGAACATCCTGAAGAGTGACCCTATCATTGGTAACAACATCGGTGACAAACCTAGTATAACTTACAGCAGAACCAGATCACTTAGGGGCACCTTGGTTCATAGTAATATAACCCTCACTAAAAGAATCAGGGAACATAATCTCCAAGGATGTTTCCCGTGTGCTCGCTGCAAGGCTCATAGATATAGCTGCAACAGAAAAGAATGTCATACGAACAATGGGAACATACGCACTACTAAACAATTTGGAATGTCCCTCTAAACTCCAGTATGTAGGCAACACCATAGGAGCTGTCAAAAAGAGTGTTCTTGTAAATGTAAAAGTCATTGACCATTGCGATCCCAACAATCCAGTAGCAAGGCACTTTCAAGAAAAACATTTCAGCGCCCGGACCAAAATGAAATTCTTTGCCATTGAGCGAATCAAATACAATTGCAGGCTAAGAAAAAAGGAGTCCCAACTCATTATTTTTCTGGACACCAGGAGTCCAGGGGGTCTGAACCTTGACGAAGAATTAAGTGTACTTCTACAGAAGGAATAACATATACAAAAGTCTTTACTGATCCCTTAAGGTGTTCAAGATCACATATTTCCATATCCATGTACATATTGTACTTATTCCTGTGTTTTTAGCACCTGTGCACATAATGTTCTGATGAAGTGATACAATGTGTACTTTGACTCTGTATTATTGAGTTCTGTTTTTACAGGAGGAAAGGAAGGGGCACGACTCAATCACGTGCCCCTTCCTTTCCTTCTGTAGGATGGGTCACCCCTACCTTTTGCTTTATTTTCACTGTGGTGTTGTTTCTACACAGATAAGAATTTCCTGTCTCTTTTTGCAAGAATTTTCTAAGGGTGTCCCCCACTCTGTTTATTATCTAATTTTGGGGTCTGTTGTGTATCACAATTTTCTTATACACTTATTTTGGCCACAAACTGAGCAAGCTGTAGTTTCCCTGTTCTGTTTTCACTTATAAAATGACTGTAATAGCACCACATGGGGATGCTATCAGAGATTTCCCCCTTGTCAGTTTCTGGATGAGGACTCTGACCAGCTGCAGATTGATGTTGTTGATTTATTCTGTTCCTTGTATGCAGCTTGGGTGTTTTTTTGTTTTTTTTCTACCTGTATTAATTTTTCCAATGTTTCGTACATTATTATTATTTCTTTTTTGAACGCCAAAATATCACCTTTGGGCCATGTAGTAGCCCACCGGATGTTATATTTCTGTTTGGTAGTATAGTATACATGGGCACCTGATCATAATGTTTTTCGTACGCATTAGGACTTACATGCATGAAGTGTTGTTATATTTAGATTCTACATATCTACATCAAGCAATTGCTGAATTGACACAAGTCGGTGACGGTGCAAGTTATTTCAATTTTCCATTTTTGCCTTCATCTATGGACATATTGTGTCCGACCGCAGTTGGATTTCAGGCAATCTGGCTTTCATATGCAGGCTATATTAATCCAACCATGGTCATGCATGGCCTGTGCACAACTGAGGTTGGTCTGCGGCCTGTCCCTGAGGCCAACCCCTATAACCACCCAACCCCGCGCTGTGCCCAGCCTTTGGCCGTGCGCAGCGGGGGTTGTCCGCAGGGCCTGGTCTGCTGTCAATCCCTGTGGCCAACTCCTATAACCACCCAACCCCGCATGCCTCCCCCCTCTTCAGGCCAATATCAGCCACGGGGAAGCCATCTCTTCGGGGTCCAGTGTAAATATTTAGTTTGTTTGCGGGGAGTGGGTCTACATCGCCCCCACAGGCCAATCTTGGCCCTGGGGATTTCCATCCCCTGGGACGTGGCCTAAACATTTGGGCCCATTGTTATAGATGGTTAGCGTCACCTTAGCGCCATTTATTTTGGTGCTAAAACGTCACTAACCTAACTCCATATTTATATTTTGATGCTAGGCCCGTCTAGCGTCAATATATTGGAGTTAGTGCCATGTTTAGTATGCGCAAAACCACCTGCATCAATGAGATGCAAGGTAGGCATTCCCGTCCTAAAACACAACGCTAACCCCCTAGCAATATATTTACCTCCTGCCGCAAAAAAACACTAAGTAAGCGGTCTCAAAAAAATGGAGCTAAGTCTGATTAGCGTCAAATTTTAATGCCTGGTGAGACCAGGCATTAAAAAGAAGCTCACAGACTACCACTCAAGGAAAAAACACAGAAAGAGCTTTGGAAACATCCAGGACAACATAGAAGTGGTACTGCTCCAGCTTGGTACATGCCACAGACGTCCGCGAAGACTGCAGATCCCTCCACCACAACTGCAGCAAACCCAAACACCACCACAGCAGCCACAAAGGCAGCGCAAAAGGAGGGAGAGGATATCAAGACAGCACACAACCATCCTTGGAATAAGGGAACAAGATGAGTTCTAGATGTACAGACTCAACCGGGGGACCATTGTACGCCTGCTGCACCATATTGCGCCACACATGATGGCAAGGGTGCAAACTCCCCATAACATTCCACCCATCACAAAACTCCTCCTGTCCTCCATATGATGGTGTTCTATCAAATTGCTGGGTTTCCTCATGTGCTGGGCGCAATGGACTGTAACCATGTGCAACTGGTGCCACCTGCAGCAACAGAATGCCTAAATAGGAACCGCAAGCCCACACATTCTATCAATGTGCAGGCCATCACGGACCACCGTGGGCTCTTCACCAACATCCTCATGAAATATCCCCGGCAGCGTCCATGATGCATACATATTTCATAATTGCACCATCAACCAGCGGTTCCAGGATGGCCAATATCATAACACACAACACACCAACCATCTACGACAAACAAGACAATCACCACACTAAATACACATGGGCTGGGCCACTGAGTTGTATAGGCAACGACACATATGTAACATGCCACACTACACTGCATACATTGCATGTCACAAACACATAAGCCCAAATGTACATAACACAGCCACACCCTAACTGACACATCACGTGCCCTTTGCAAACAGAAGCTGCTCACAAATTACTACAAGTGTCCACAAGTTGACAACTAAATACAGATCACACACACACATTACACCAAACAAAGAAGCGCACAGGCATGTCAATGGCATAGGCTATGGTCATTTTGAGGAAGTCACACATAGGCACAGTCCCATGTAAACCATGGTCAAGCATCTAGCAGACCCTAAATCAAATGCCACCCAAGTGGTGCCATAACCATATATATCAGCTACACATATCTGACATACCTGTAATGTGCACAAACACCGGTCTGCTGCATTGTGTCGCACATATACAAATACAAAATGACCTGCCATTAAAGACCATGGGGCTGAATCATGAGAAATGGGGCAGCACCTACTCTAGTGCCACCTCACATGCATCCCTAGTGCTCCAGAACAACACCATGGGCCCCATTACGATTTCGGTGGTCTTTTCCAAAGACCACCAAAGCTGCTGCAGTCAACAGACCACCAGTGCTGGCGGTCAGCTGACTGCCATATTAGGAGTTGTGTTTGGACTTCCGCCCATTTATGAGGTGATTGCATCACCAGCACCGCCACACCAGCATTATGAGCCGTAATATGGCTTGGCAGAGTCTTGCTGGCGTGGTGGTGCTGGCAGTGCAAAACTACCAGGACCCATCCCCCATCGGATGACCAGCTCACCAGAAAAGGTCATTTGATTGTCCGAAGTGGAGGGGGAGTGTTAGGTGCATGTGTGTGGTGTGTGCGAATCGGGGGTGTATGAGTGCGTGTTTGTGAGCGAGCGAGTGGGGGTGTCTGGATATATGCGTGCGGTTGGGGGAGTGTCTGATTGTATGTGGAGGGGAGGGAGGTGTCAGAGTGTGAGTGAGTGGGTGTGTGTGAATGTAGGTGGAGGGGTGTGTATGTGAATGTATGCATATGTGGAGGGGTGTGTGTGTGAATGTATGCGGAGGTGTGGATTATTGCGGAGGGGGTTGGGGGTGTGAATGTTTGCAGAGGGGGGTGCGTATGTGTGAGTGGGGGTGTATGTATGTCAGTATGAGAGCGGGTGGGGGTGCTAATGGATGTGTACGGTTGGGGGTTTGGAAGTGTGTGGACGTTTGGGGGAGTGTTTGTAGGTGTGTGGACAGGTGGTGGGTGTTTGTATGTGTGTGGACAGGTGGGGGATGTTTGAAAGTGTGT
The DNA here is from genome assembly GCF_031143425.1 of Pleurodeles waltl. NCBI lineage: Eukaryota > Metazoa > Chordata > Amphibia > Caudata > Salamandridae > Pleurodeles > Pleurodeles waltl. The sequence continues at coordinate 1,400,401,375 of NC_090445.1, forward strand.
GGACAGGTGGAGGCATGTTTGTAACCGTGTGGACAGGTGGAGGGTGTCTGCATTGGTGTGGACGTGTGGGGGTGTGTGTGCTGGCAACAGGAATGGGGATTCCTGTCACTGGGTGCGTTACTGCCAGGGTTTTCATGGCGAGGTGACCGCCACGAAAAGCCTGGCAGTCTGCAGCTTCGTAATCCAGCCGGAGGCAGAGGCCTGCCGCTGGGCTGGAGGAGCTCACCACCAGCTGCGTCGGTGCAACCGTACCGGTGGGCCAGGCGGCGTTGTGGGAGTTTGGCTTCTGCCAAACCCCACAACTTGTAATGCAGCGGTCTTTATGCTGGATTCTCGGCGGTAAGTTTAGTTTAGTTTATAGAATTTATAGAGCGCGTGGCAACCCGAAGGCATCCCAGCGCTAAAAGCAACGAAACACGAGGATTCAAGGCTGTCACAGAGAGGCTGGCGGTCAGGGCCTATTTCTGTTGCCAATACCAGAAACAGTCCACCATGACGCTGAGTCTGTGAAAAAACACTAACAATCATGGATGTCATAGTAGGACTTGATAGGAGTATAGAGGACATACCTGACCTTACATGCACCGTGCTAAGGGACCCATGTGAAAAATAGCTGTGCTCCCTCCCATAGCCTGCACTTTGCATGTGTAGAAAGTGTCTGTCATAAATCATGTATTGCAAGCTAGAAGATACTACTGCACCAAATTACATCATCCTAGTAATGTGTGATACACACTTTCGTACACTTGAGGGCTGGCTCAACCATCATCTGCCTGAAAGGGTTACAGAGTGTTATTCTGCATGTGTAGTGCCACATGGTAACATGGATGGGACAGTCTGGCTTAGTAGGGCCACTATGGTGTTTCAACATCTGACACCATTGTGGGGCTAGAAGGTGGTAGGTGTCATCTAACAATAGAACACTGCTTCAAATATGGACTACACAACACATTTACCTGTATCATAACCATCATTTTGGGATCAACATAAATATTCCCCCATTTGCCAATCTCACAGCGTTGGAAGAGAGGGCCTACAACGAGGGACACAGGAAAACTTGCAATGTGGTGGAGAGGACATTTGGGCTCATGAAATCCAGGTTCATGTGCCTGGCCCTGACAGGAGGAAGCCTCTTGTTTGCTACACAACTTGTTAGCAAGATAATTCTGGCAGGTGCAATCCTGCACAACTTTTGTGTCAGAACAAATATCCCCTGGGAGGAACAGCTTGATGTCCCCAATGAGGAGGAGGATGATGATGATGGAGCAGATAATGTGAAGGGGGAACAACAAAATACTGCTGCAGGAGTTCGTAGGAGACTCCACATTGTTGAGAACCTCTACACATAGTCACTATACTATAAACATCACATTGTAAATAGCACATATAAATCACTTTGCACCTGATTCTCCTTGGCCTACTCATTCTCCACTGCATACACCATTGAAATGTGACTCAAACCTCAGTGAGCAGGTAGGTAACACAAAGGTGACCAGTATGATAGCAACATTGTTTGTGACATAAGAGGATCTACTGCCAACATCTCACATATCAGTGACACGCGATTTGCAGCCATATGACTCCTGAAGGTCTAGATCTATGCACCACTACATATATTGTTCCGTTAAGTGGGCACAGTGCTAATGCCTAGCCCATTCACCACAACAACACCATGCATAACAGGTTGTACTCAAGGGGCGCACACATAAGGTAGGGGTGTCAACAAACAGATATCAAGTTATGTAGGAACAGAACACTGTCACAACTCATGGTGACAGTAGCTTTGCCTGTATAGTACATGTGTGACGAGGGTGGAACATCTTTGCTAACTTTGGTCCTTCAGTAAATGTCCAGGGACTGTAGCCAATGTCCGATGCTGAGCCTGCACAGTGTATCCATGGGATTGTGTCTTGGCACTGGCATTGGGACCCTGGCACATGGTGGATTGTACCTAACATATGGCAAAACACACGTTGGTTGAGGAGTGCGCAAGGGGTTGCCTGACTAAATTATCAGCTATGGGTGCAGAATCACTATCCAGAGACGTGACCCATAGTCACGATTCATGGATTTATATGGACATTGCACCACCAATTGTTTGTCTAGGTCGAATGTAGGCAGAGTGCCTAATATTCAGTATATACATGAGGTGCATACTTGGCACACAGATCTGCTGTCTTGACACATGCCTAGGGCAAATCCAGGCAAATGTGAAAACTGGTGCACGGGTGTATGGCCTAGATACTAACGGGTTTGTCAGTATCAACAATTTTTGACGTGTCTCCATGTATACCTAGCATGCTTTGTATAAATACATCACACAGCACAAAGCAATACACACCACTAATTGTTACTCACATTACAGAACAAGTGCATGATAGCAACAGTAACAAATTGTCCCATACATGTTGTGGCCTCCAACATTGCACTCAGGTGTGGGATGTGCTACTATGTTGGCATTGTTGAAAAATTTCTGAGACACTTCACCAATCTGAGTGCGAGTAGACCTAGCCATATATTGGCACAACATTTGGCTACCGAAGGAACTATGGATATTTTTTTTTCAATAGAATGATCGTGGAATCAGCAATAAGTCTCCCAGCATTAATTAAAACTACGAAACTCCGCCAAAAAAACTTGATATTCATATATATATGAATATATACACGAATTTAGTAAAAGGGTAGAGATCTTAAGTAAAACATATCAAATACCACCAGGTTATATTTATCTACAATTACAGGAGTGTAAATACTTCAGTTTACACCTTCCAGAAACAGTGATAGCCTAATGGAATAGCAAAGGGTTTAAAGCGATGGGGGATTTTATATTAAGAAATAGATACATCACCTAGGAAGAGGTTGAAACTAGATTAGGTGATATGGCAAGTAGACTCTTTTTGAGCTTTTTTCAGATCTCCCACTTTCTCAGTACTATTTCACTCCAGGAAAGCACCCAAGAACACACAACATGAAGGGCTCTAATCAAAAATAAAGTACTTGGTTCAGGGAATTAGTACAGATTGCTAGTGGGACGACCCACCTCTGCAATAATCACAGAATTCTGGGATAATATTCTTGGAACAACACAATGTGTAATAGCTGATGAAGAGTGGAGAGTTATTTCGGAAATTGGCTCTAAATCTTTGAGGGCAGCTAACTATTAAAGAATGTCTTTTCTCTCCAGATGGATGGCCTACTACACTCCTGAAAAGATACACAAAATGTCTCCGTCAATTCCTAATCAATGCTTTTGCTGTCATCTGGATGCGAGGGGGAACTGGCTTCATGTCTTTTTTGACTGCCCCAAATTAACTACTAACTAAAATGATACCTCACTTGGAAATAGAGAAGGTAATGAATTACAGCTCCAACTCTAGGATTGAACTAGATTCAAGTCTAGTGTTGTTTGGAGTCTCTGAGAAAACACGTCAGCTAGCAAAGTACCAACAATATTTTATAGCGATTGCGTTAGCAGTAGCTTGATCATTAATCATTAATACTTCAGTTATGGCGCACTCAGACGATTCCTACCATGCAGAACTGGTGGAATAAAATGCTAAGAACTAAGAAATATGAGGAGGCATACTCAAAACGTGTCAGGAGTATGAAAAGTGTTTCAGCTATATGGGCGTATTTAAAGGAGTAACAAGCCATGAACAGGGGAGGTGGAGAGTTATATGAAAGTATTGCTCGTGAATACAGTATATGAAATATATATAATGGCAGAAACCTTGGTGTGACTATAATTGTAAAGTGATTTGAATTAATGTTTCATTGAATTAAGACAGATAGCAAGGTTATTTTGATCTCACCAGCCAAAGCAAATCGATTGTTAAGGATAGATGCTACCTAGGTTTAATTCATGTTTTATTTTTCTGTATATGTATACCTGAAATAAAAATAAAACATTAAAAAATACAAATATCATTCAGTCATGGTAAGAGTTACTTAGGTTGTGGCATGCTGGAAGACATGCATACCCATGTTCAATGGAGGTTATGGATGGACAGCTTCGAGACACCCACAATGCGGGAGGTGAAATGGAGACAACACAAGTGCTTTGGCAGGAGTAATGTCATGTGTGTGTGGAACTCATGACATCTCACGAATACCGTCAATGGAACTGTAACTATCAAGTAGCCAGTAGAAGGAGATGTGTACATCTTCCAATTACACAAGTCACATGTTGCATCATGTCCATGTATGACCAGCCAATGTTGCTGTAGAAGATGTGTACAAAGTGCAAGCAGGCTAAAGAATGAGAGCAATGTGGGTGACAATACATGTCTTACCAGTAGTGCAGGAATACATGGAGAAGAGACACACATAGACCGACACTGACTGTACAACACATCATACATTGCAACATTTCACATATGTACATAGAGGGTGGGCAGGTCAGTACATAACCCAGTCATTTTGGGCAGTAGCATAAAATGGTATTTGCCCATTGCACGGCACCATGAGAGGAGGCTGTGACAGACAACACCATCTGCACCCTGGCACGTTTCCAATATTGAAGTCACAATAGATATACAAGACCAACAAGCTGCCCAAGGAAATGACTAAGGACGTTAAATAAGTCACATGTCCCACATGTGCAAGTACAGGAGCTCTTTACATGAGAGGGGAAAGCTGACAACAAGTACCGCAGAGGAAAATGTAATATCCTAGTCTGTATGACCACAATGGTGCATGTGTCTGTCTGCTGGGGAATATGAATAGTTCTGCTGATTAGCAACTCATGAAGAGGCTAGGTCCCTGATCAATAAACCACACACCACTGCTCCTGCTACATTAATGAAGTACATTGTCAGGGTCCTGATGCATGTGCACAGGGGGCTGAGTAAACTGGAGCTCCATTAACTTGCCCCTTCTCATGCAACCATGGGTTTGTGTTGCCATACAAACTCACACAGTTTTGATGATGAGTAGGCTGCCAGACTGCAACACTCTTACACAGTGGTATGCCATTGTTTGTGACAGTCATAACAAACATGAAGTAGACAAATGTGAGTGCCTAGTTGATGGCATGCACACATATGCCACATATCTCATCACACATTTACCACTGTAATGGCTCAGACATGGTAATGTGTATGGATTCTGTGCAAAAGGCAACCTAGCACAATAATAAAGGCATAGGTATCACAAGATCAGTGACTGTAAGAAATTACCTTCACATGTGTTCCGACATATGGAAACATAGGTGGCACTGATGTGACAACGCATGCATTTGTCAAATGCCAACATGTGTCATGCAGGAAGATAGTAATTTGAGGTTTCACATCCCATGAACACACCACTGTTGTCATATGTTACAGATATTACAAAACACATGTCTACACACACACACAGCATATACCAATCTTCACCAATACATGAGTACATAACATCTCTTGCACCTAAGATGCATGGGGGACAAAATGGCACATGTGTAGCAGAGCAACATGAAGTAAAATTGAACAACACACCACAGAGTGGACACACATGCACACACAAATTGGCAGGATTTATGTGATGTCAGTGCTGTCCAAGTCCACTGAATACTGTGAGTAGAATCTGTCATGGTTGTCACATACTTTACCATATGTTGGACATAGGCCACCATATATACTGTGTTTTAGGTACGTGTACACTTGTATCTCAGACATAATAATGTAGTCCACCCACAAATTAGTATACATACACATGTGTACACACATAGCACACATGTGCCAACATGTATGTGGACACAGTGTAGCTACACATGCACATATGCACAAGGTATGAGTAGTGCGTGCAGCAGACTCATAAACAAACCTATAGGTTCAGCATATCATTGTCACCATAATGGCAGTACTGGACATTTATACACATGTTGCCATACCACATACACAACATTGTTGCACAGCCCATGTAACATGTTAAGTTAAACAGGGTGCACTGAGGGCCTACAATGCAAAAATACACGCATTTTCATCATGCTTCAACAATTTATGACTGAAACGCATCAACTACACATTGTAACATTTGTAAAATGACGCCTCGGCCCTGAGCAGCAATTACACAAACACACGTCTCTGAATGCACCATGGTGTATAATCCACACATGACTGTCATGCGTCAAACTTTTTCGCGCATATACCATATAACACCCGTAAGCTAAAAGATGCCTAGTCCCTGAGCATCTACTGCATGTCCACAGACCTTTTCATGCTAATGGTGAAAAAAATGACGCATGATCGTAATGTGTAAAAACAAAAAAATGATGCATGACTGGAAACGTGACGCACTCGCCCAGGAAGTGATGAAACAGGACATCCTGCCTCCAAACATGGTACAGTGAGTTCACTTTCACTTCACAGTCTTATTGTCTGTGATTAACCCCTTCGCTGCCAGGCCTTTTCACCCTCCTGTGCCAGGCCTTTTTTTGGCTATTTGGGGCAGTTCGCGCTTAGGCCCTCCTAACTTTTTGTCCACATAATCTAGCCAAGCCAAAGTTGCGTCCTTTTTTTCCAACATCCTAGGGATTCTAGAGGTACCCAGACTTTGTGAGTTCCCCAGAAGGAGGCCAAGAAATTAGCCAAAATACAGTGAAAATTTCGTTTTTTTACAAACAAATTGAAAAAGTGGCTGCAGAAGAAGTCTTGTAGTTTTCTCCCTGAAAATGGCATCATCAAGGGTTTGCGGTGCTAAAATCACCAGCTTCCCAGCTTTACGGAACAGGCAGACTTGAATCAGAAAACCCAATTTTTCAACACAAATGTGGCATTTTACTGGGACATAACCCATTTTAAAGATTTTTTTGTGCTTTCACCCTCCTTCCAGTCATTGACAGAAATGGGTGTGAAACCAATGCTGGATCCCAGAAACCTAAATATGTATGAAATGTAGACAAAATTCTGAATTCAGCAAGGGGTAATTTGTGTAAATCCTACAAGGGTTTCCTACAGAAAATAACAACTGAAAACAAAAAATATTGAAATTGAGGTGAAAAAAACAGCAATTTTTCTCCACGTTTTTCCTGCAATGTCAGATTTTTTAAAGCAATATACCGTTACATCTGCTGGACTTTTCTGGTTGCGGAAATATATAGGGCTTGTAGGTTTGTCAAGAACCCTACGTACACAGAGCCAATAAATGAGCTGCACCCTGCAGTGGGTTTTCATTCTATACCGGGTATACAGCAATTCATTTGCTGGAATATAAAGAGTGAAAAATAGGTATCACGAAAACCTTTGTATTTCCAAAATGGGCACAAGATAAGGTGTTGAGGAGCAGTGGTTATTTGCACATCTCTGAATTCCGGGGTGCCCATACTAGCATGTGAATTACAGGGCATTTCTCAAATAGACGTCTTTTTTACACACTCTCTTATATTTGGAAGGAACAAATGTAGAGAAAGACAAGGGGCAATAACACTTGTTTTGCTATTCTATGTTCCCCCAAGTCTCCCGATAAAAATGATACCTCACTTGTGTGGGTAGGCCTAGCGCCCGCGACAGGAAATGCCCCAAAACAACGTGGACCCATCCCATTTTTTGACCGAAAACAGTGGTGTTTTTTGCAAAGTGCCTACCTGTAGATTTTGGGCTCTAGCTCAGCCGGCCCCTAGGGAAACCTACCAAACCTGTGCATTTTTTAAAACTAGAGACCTAGGGGAATCCAAGATGGGGTGACTTGTGGGGCTCTGACTAGGTTCTGTTACCCAGAATCCTTTGCAAACCTAAAAATGTGGCTAAAAAAACACATTTTCCTCACATTTCGGTGACAGAAAGTTCTGGAATCTGAGAGGAACCACAAATTTCCTCCCACCCAGCGTCCCCCCAAGTCTCCCGATAAAACGATACCTCACTTGTGTGGGTAGGCCTAGCGCCCGCGACAGGAAATGCCGCAAAACACAACGTGGACACATCCCATTTTTTGACAGAAAACAGAGGTGTTTTTTGCAAAGTGCCTACCTGTAGATTTTGGCCTCTAGCTCAGCCGGCACCTAGGGAAACCTACCAAACCTGTGCATTTTTGAAAACTAGAGACCTAGGGGAATCTAAGATGGGGTGACTTGTGGGGCTTTGACCAGGTTCAGTTACCCAGAATCCTTTGCAAACCTCACAATTTGACTAAAAAAACTAATTTTCCTCACATTTCGGTGACAGGAAGTTCTGGAATCTGAGAGGAGCCACAAATTTTCTCCCACCCAGAGTTCCCCCAAGTCTCCCGATAAAAATGATACCTCACTTGTGAGGGTAGGCCTAGCGCCCGCGACAGGAAATGCCCCAAAACACAACGTGGACACATCCCATTTTTTGACAGAAAACAGAGGTGTTTTTTGCAAAGTGCCTACCTGTAGATTTTGGGCTCTAGCTCAGCCGACACCTAGGGAAACCTACCAAACCTGTGCATTTTTTTAAACTAGAGACCTAGGGGAATCCAAGATGGGGTGACTTGTGGGGCTCTGACCAGGTTCTGTTACCCAGAATCCTTTGAAAACCTCAAAATGTGGCTAAAAAAACACATTTTCCTCACATTTCGGTGACAGAAAGTTCTGGAATCTGAGAGGAGCCACAAATTTCCTCCCACCCAGCGGTCCCCCAAGTCTCCCGATAAAAATTATACCTCACTTGTGTGGGTGGGCCAGGTGCCTGCAACAGAATAAGGCCAAAAACTTGTAATGATAGAGGGGATAGCACAGCGAGTTGATAAGGACATATTCTTCTTTTATACATCTTTAGGCTGACTCTGCTTTGGGGACCCACACAAGTGAGGTGTCATTTTACTTGGGAGACTGAGGGGAACGCTGGGGAGTAGGAATTGTGTGCTGGAGCGGTGATCGTACAAACAAAAGTCAGGAAAATATGCTTTTTTAAGTAAATTTTGAGGTTTGCAGAGGAGTCTGGGTAAGAAAATGTTGGGGGATCCACGCAAGCCACACCTCCCTGGACTCCTTGGGGTGTCTAGTTTTAAAAAATTTCTGGGTTTGGTAGGTTTCCCTAGATGAAGGCCGCACCCAGGACCAAAAACATAGGTGCCCCATCCCCCCCCCAAACACAGGTAGTTTTGTAATATATCATTTTGATGTGTCAACATACGTCTGATGTGCCCAACACTAAAATTGTGAAAAGAAACACACTTCGGTTATGTGAAAAAGACCCCTCACCCACCAACCAAGTTGGTGGCATGCTTCATCATCGGGGTCCCACCTGAGACACCTAGCGTGTCTCAAGTGTGCTGCGACGCCTGATTACAGCGGAGCAGGTTTTGTCATTTGTACCACACATACTGGTTGGATTTGGCATGAGGGTGAGTGATGGTTCAGTAGATCAAATTTTATTAACAAGAGATTTCACAAAAGTGTAATGCACTGGTAATAACTGAAAGGCCAAACAACTGAACCAATGACTCACAGCTCGTGAGCTGTAAAGCCACGGCAAGGCACCAACCGCTTTACAGTCCATTCACACACCTTTCATACATGACATGCACAAGACCATTCACGCCCAGCACATTCCAACACTTGCATCGACAGACAGCGCCAGTCAAGGGCCCATCACTTTCATACGCCCACATGCCTGATACAGCAATCACACCAGCTGATGAGTGTGTGAACTGGCGTTTGGCTGGCACCGCTAGCCAAGCGCCACCCCACCCATACCGCCAGCCAAGCACCACCCCAAGCACACCGCCAGCCAAGTGCCACCCCAAGCACACTGCCAGCCAAGCACCACCCCAAGCACACCGCCAGCCAAGCGCCACCCCAAGCACACCGCTAGCCAAGCGCCACCCCACCCATTCCCCCAGCCAAGCGCCACCCCACGCACACCGTCATCACTTTTTTTGTTGTTTATAAACAACAAAGAAACCACTAACTACTTATAAAATAAGTACAAAACTCCAAACACAAAAGCTCTAACTAAATACATGACAGTAATGCCAACTGTGAAACCGAACATATGAAAATATAAAATAGGCAGTTTACGCTCACGGTATTTCCCAAAAGTTTTTCCTTCTGTGGTAACTTCTAAAACAGCTGGGCACACACAGCCCAGGCTTTGAAGGGCTCTCCCTCCGGATTGATCTCCGGGCACATCCTCTACATTTCTTTGTGGGCAAGTCTTTTTTGGGAGTGGGAGGAATGTGATCTGGAAAGTGGCGATCTTTCAATCTAGCCACATCCTCCACCACTTCCACTCTAGGAACTGTTGCCCGTTCCACCCCAATAAGGCTCTCTATCACTGACTCCTGAAATTTAACAAATGTCATCCTTGACTCAGGTGAACAATCCTTGAACACAATAAAAGTATTAAAAGTTGCCAAATGAAATAAATGTAGGGCCAACTCCTTATACCACACGTAAGACTTACGAAGAGCTGTGTAAGGTTCCAACCTCTGATCTACTCTATCAACACCACCCATGTGCCTATTGTAGTCCAAAATGCACGCAGGTTTGCGCACTTCTGCAACCTGTCCTCCAAACAGTCACAGGGGAAGTACTCTCATCATGGATGGTGGATAGCATGTACACATCCCTCCTGTCTGAAAACTTCAGAGCTAGCAGCTCATTATTCCGCAAGGCACTGCACTGTCCCCTCTCAAGTTTTTTACAGACTAGCTCCCTTGGATAGCCTTTCTGGTTAGAACGGATTGTGCCACAAGCAACAGTGTCCACTCTAAACAACTCCTTGAACAACTGCAGTCCAGTGTAGAAATTATCTACGTACAAATGGTGACCTTTGTTAAACAGTCGTCTACGAAGTTCCAACACAATTTTTTCGCTAACTCCAAAAGTGGCCGGACAACCAGGAGGGTCAATACTGGAATCCCTACCAGTGTAGACCCGGAAATTATACACATATCCTGTACTGCTTTCTGACAGCATATACAATTTAATCCCATACTGTGCCCTCTTACTAGGAATGTACTGCTTAAAAACTAAACACCCCTTAAAAAAGGACCAAAGATCGTCCACACTTATCTCTTTGCCTGGAGCATAGACCTCTGAAAACCGATCTACAAAATGATCAAGGACAGGCCTAATCTTAAAAAGACGGTCACAATCAGGGTGATCTCGCGGCAAGGCTAAAGCATTGTCTCCAAAATGCAGCATACGAAGAAGAAGCAAATACCGATTACGTGTCATAGTTGCAGGAAATATAGCCGTTGCCATCAAGGGACTAGTAGACCAATAAGAAGTCAGTGACGGCTTCCTGATCAACCCCATCAAAAAAGTCAAACCTAAAAACTTTTTAATCTCTTCCAGATATGTGGGAACCCACTGAGTAGCTCTAGACTGAGGCTTAAGTCTGGCAGCGTTGTCCCGCAAATATTGCTCTGCATACAAATTAGTCTGCTCCACAGTCTCTTCCAAAAATACATCGTCCATAAACAAGTGAAAGAAATGGACAGGCAAAAAGTTTTCCGTAATGACTCTACACCCTGGGAGACCAGTAAATGCAGGTAACTGTGGCTGCTCCATGTTTGGGGCAATCCAAGTGTCAGGTCTTCTAATGTGAAACCCTTCAGCCCCAGGCTGCTGCACTCTTGGCACATCAATGTCCTCCTCTACAACAGGCCCTTCATCTGCACTGAGAGTAGCTTCCTCATCAGAAGAATACTCTCGGACAGAAAACTCACTGCCAGAATCTCTCACTTCCTCCTCTGCCTCAGATGCAGAGTCAGTCTCGTGATCATGGTCTGAAGACGACTCAAAGAGCATGCCAACAACCTGCTGAGCGGTCACTCTGCAGCTAGCCATGATCCTCACTAACAACAAATGGATTGCCAACAACAACTAGCACTAAAATAACTAATAAACAAAGTGTAGCTTTATCACAAAGAGTTATGTACTAAAAAACTATACCACTCACTTGCCTGAAAATGCTACTCACCAGCAACTACTCTGCACAGACACAGCAATCACCAATGATATCCCACTAAAAAGAAAAAAGAAAAAAGCAAATTAGACATATGACAACACAAATAACATTGTGCTCCAATCTAAGGACAATTTCACACACAATACTGCATTTAGTACACCACCTACAAACATTACATTCATGCATGTCAACAATACTCCTTTGGAGTAAATTGCTTTCACTTACCTAAAACATGCAACTATGCAAACCGCAGGACAACTACTGCCAAAACCGCAAGGGTCCACAGCAAAGGACGCAAAAGCTTTGAACTAGAACAAAAAGAAGAAATAAACTGTTATAATCACAAATACAAATACTTCGCCAGTTGACAAACACCCCACCACCAAGAACTTAGAAATTGTCCCTGATGCCTAAGTGGCTTCTGCCCCACTAGGAGGCAGATGGGCCTAAAAAAAAAATAGGCTGATCTGCCTCCAAGGGGGGCGACCCTCGCCAAAGGTGCTGCCGCCCCCCACACACAAAACACACTCACAGGATCCCTGGTGCCTAAGTGGATTCTGCCCACGTTTGGGGGCAGATGGGCGTAAGAAAATTGGCTGATCTGCCCCCATGGAGGGCAGAAATAGGCAACAGCTCTGTGCCCACTTTAGGGGGCGACCCTTGCCAAAGGGGGCAAACGGGGGCCACCCAAAACACTAAACAAAAAAAGGGGAACCAAAAAAAAAAAACCCTGCCGTATTGGTGGTTTCTGCCCTCCTTGGGGGCAGAGGGGCCTACAAAAATAGGCCCCTCTGCCCCCAAGGTGGGGCAGAGATAGCCAATAAGAAATTTCCCCCCTTTGGGGGGGCGACCCTTGCCCAAGGGGTGCCCCCAAACACACAAAACACACACACACCTCACAATCCCTGGCGCCTAGTGGGTTTCGACCCCCCCCCCTTCCATCCTCGACCTTAAGCCCAAGGGGGGAGCGCTAGCGCTCCCCCCAGTTCCCGGGTGCAGGACAAGGTGATCTCATCCAAGGCACCCGGGAACCGGTGCCTTGGACGAGATCACCTCATCCAAGGCACCCTAGGAGTTAAGTGAGGGTGTGCGGAGCTGGTGCTGTAGGTGGATTGGTGTATTTTGAAGTGTTTCTTGTGCTGTGTCTTGTAGGTGTTGCCCTTAGTTGCCTTTAAACTTGTCTTTTGTAGTGTAATTGTACTGTTTTTGTCTCTATATTGTGGGGTGTTTGGGGTAGAATAGTTGTTGGGGTAGTTGGGTTAGGTGTTAGGTTTACTTTATTTTTTTGTTTTGGGTGCATTTGCCGTGCGTCTGGGACGGGGAGGATGCCGCAGATGTCTGTCGATAAGCTGAGGGGGTTCATCTGACTTGTTCAGCACTACCTCCCTTTGATGCTGCAACTGGGTGCCGTGTAATTCTTGGCTACCCCACAGAGGCATGGTGGCTGTGGTGGGGCAAGGTGCTCCACCACCTCACAAGGATCTTCGGCCGTGGAAGGAACGACCACCAACTGAAACATCAATGGGCTGATCTGGTTACAAGGGAGCAGGATCTGCTGGATCATCTGGGAATTGAGATTGGTGGAGCAGTTGGTAAGTCTCACATTTCCATGCAAAGTCCTTACTTTTGCATGTGCATGACAGTTGCATTTACAGTTGAGTGCTGCATGTAATGCTTGTGAATGTGGACATGTCGTAGGCTACCTGTATGATGAGTCCCAACGTCACTTTAGGCCTGCAAGTCAGATGTACAATGATGAATCCGATGCTGGGCAGATGTACCATTTTCCCTGCAAATCCATTACAAAGTGTTGTGATGCATGCATAGGTAACTTGGTAATGAGCAGCACCAAATGAGGTCTGCGCCATGCATCATGTATGGAAGGGGGTCCCAAAACCTGTATGGGTGGCATATGTATAAGCCACTGAGTGAGATGAGAAATCCTATAGTACAATTATACTGCCACTCTGAATGGCTGCTGGAGCAGGTGTGACATGGGGGGGGGGGTGAAAATGTATGAGATGGGCCTCCGATGTACTCAGCAGAAGTCGTGAGAATCTGTTGCAACCACTGCTGAGTACATAACTTACCTCCACATAAATAGATGCATTTGGAACCTATCTGCATCATGCTGTGCTTTAATTCTCATTAGGCACACACATAGCAGGGGTAAGAGGTGCACTCAGGGCCACAAGGAGTGTATTGATGAAATTGGTGCTGCACCCCTGTTGTTCTATTGGCCCCTTTGTGTCAGTTGCCAAGGCCATGTAATGGAACTTGACCATGCACTGGGTGCAGACTACTAGCACTTCCTTGTGTATCACATATACCCTATACTATGTATATTACCACACACTTGTGCAGAGTCTGTTCCACAGGCCTGCCGCTTCTCACTGACAGTAAGGGGCTGCCCTGTATTGGCTCCTTCACTGGCACATCATTCAGTAACCTGCACCAACAAATGCATCATTGCACCACAGAGCAAGTGTTTTTGTGTTGAGGCATTTTCTATGCCCATTTCCTTATCCCTCCCTGGACAAATAATGGTATACCATGGCAGCAATGCCTGGCCACACACTATTGGCAAGACAGCTATGATTTCAATCAGTCAATGTGCAGGTAGGCACAACTATCTTCACTTTAGTATACTGCCATAACATTATTGCTCATGTGTGTGCCTTGTGATGGCACACACACATTACTTACTTCACTGAAGGATATATCACGTCATTCCTCAACACCTTGGAATACCCACACAACCCCTGGGCAGTAGTTTATCAGTTTGCTATGACAATGAGGTAAATGTCTACGACATCTGAAGCAGCCTCAAATGCTATGGGTGTCACAATGGGTCAGCCCACTGCAACAATCATTGCATGCCCCTCAGATGCTATATACAGTGTCAAGCAGTCCCATATGATCAGTCATGGTGGTGGAGAGCTAACAGACACCTTCATGACAATGCCATGCATTAATGGTGCAGTGAGAAGCACCACAAGAGTGTCAGGGACAGTGATAGTCTATAGGTGTGTGGGTCTACATTATCTGACACTATGGCCCTCATTACGACCCTGGCGGTTTGTAACCGCCAGGGCCGCTGGACGGGGAGGCACCGCCGACAGGCCGGCGGTGCCCCGCGGGGCATTCTGACCGCGGCGGCTTAGCCGCGGTCAGAGAAGGGAAACCGGCGGTCTCCCGCCGGTTTCCCGCTGCCCCCAAGGAATCCTCCAAGCTTGGGGATTCCGACTCCCCCTCCCGCCATCCAGTTCCTGGCGGTTCTCCCGCCGGGAACCGGATGGCGGGAGGGGGAGTCGCGGGGCCCCCGTAAGAGGGCCCCAAAATGTATTTCACTGTCTGCCTTGCAGACAGTGAAATACGCGACGGGTGCAACAGCACCCGTCGCACCTTCCCACTCCGCCGGCTCGATTACGAGCCGGCATCCTCGTGGGAAGGGAGTTTTTCCCTGGGCTGGCGGGCGGTGTTTTGGAGACCGCCCGCCAGCCCAGGGAAAAACTCATAATACCCTCCGCGGTCTTTTGACCGCGGAGCGGTATTATGGAGGGCTGAATTCTGGCGGGCGGCCTCCGCCGCCTGCCAGAATCAGAATGAGGGCCTATGTGTGATTGACTGATCAAAGATGTTTGTTAGTTGCTCTGCTCTACCACTAGGATGACGTGCTCACTCAGCCTAACAAGTTAATAGTACACAATGTTGTTGATTTACTGAAATGTACGAATTACACTAACCAATGTTTTCCATCCATGTCTTGCAGGTGGACCTGCACCCTACACCGTAGGAGAGATTACGTGATTCAAAGGCCCTGATCCATCCAGTAAATGTCATCTTGTGTCATGTGTGCTAATCCATGGTTTGGTGTGAGTCAGTCTGAAGTGTGGAATGTTATGAATGATGGTTTTGCCTGACCAATGATCTGATGTCATTGTAGAATGTATGGTGACATCATATATGTTGGAATGTTGTGCAATGAGAATAGCTTGCATGTAGTTCAAGGGCAATGTGTGCTGGCATGGAATTGTGTGAAATGGGATTTGTTATGGCTGGCCAGTTATTCATTGGTGTCTACCATGATAGGTCTCAGGGTAGCTGTCTATGTATATAGCATGTCTGTTTACAACCACTTTGCCATAGCATCATTGCCAGCACAGTGTGCCACACATAGTTACACTTACTGACAAGACGGTACAGATGTGGGTGATATCTGCAGAGGTCTCTAGGGGGCTTATGTAGAAGACACATACAACCACAGGTGCCTCAGTACCCTTCAGAATAATGAGTCTGTAGTACTGCAAGGAGCCATATTGTGCTCAACAACAATCAGAAGTGTACACTTTTAGTAGACAACTAGCCTCCAGATGGTTGTGTGAAAAGTTTTGATTCTTCCCACACCAGATCTCAAGCACTTTTCACAACATGGTCCTGTCACCATGCTATTTGTGAGTGATGTAGGTCACATCACATATGCATATGATGTGAATGCTGTGTGCGTACCTGGTACTTTGATAATGTCTGACATGCATGTGCAAATGATGTACAATGTTTCGGGATACTGTTGCAGCACCCACTGCAGTGCCAAACTCACCATGGGCCTAAAGGCACCCATACAGCCACCATGTGTGTGTCGTTTAACACATGTAGAACTACATAGCACAGAGTAGGGGGCTTCATGTCTGTAATGTGTTGACAATTCTGATGTGCAGCTCAGGCTTAAAGCCAAACGTTCTGGGAAGTTTCAATCAGTTGTACATGTGGGCACATCATGGGAAATGGGTCACCTCCTTGTTACGTATGCTCAGGCTAGGTCTTACAAGAGGACACATTAATGTTGATTTACCAAACCTTAGAATAGCAGGTGGAAAGTTACCTGACCCCCTATCGTGTGGCCCACATCTTGCCTCCATGATGACTGGGCAAGCCTTGATGTTTCACCAAGTGTGTTGAGGAGATAGATGCATGCACAGCCCCCCTTATGCACAGGGACACAGGAAATCCAGACACGGGCACGTGATCCTCACAAGTTAGAAGACACAAGTGTTGATCATGGACAATTTTGTCCACTCACCTCTGGGCCCTGTTAAATAGATTTCCGTCTTCCCAGTGACATGTACATGATACTGATGATGGCTGGAAGAAAATAGTCATAGATGAGCAGTATGTCATTTTTGAGGAATATGTGTTGGACTCTGTGTTATCTGCAGTTACAGTGTACATTGTATGTCAGTACAACCTCCAACCAATTCTGATACCAATGCTTGGTTTTTTTTCCCACTTCTTGACCAGACTTCACACAACCAAATGTTAGTCTTTTCAAATTCGTACGCAAATGTAAATTGTTTAAATACTTTCAGGGTAAAGATACCCCTGTTGAATCAGCCGCCTCCATATTCGCTACATCATGTTCTATGTCTATCAAAGACATCAAAGATGTCCACACCTTACTATCTATAGAACACACCACAGGCTGTCTTCCATCTCTTACTGAGATCATGGCGGGACTCGAAGTAGTATCGGACATGGGGGCACCCAGTGGTTTGAAGACTGCCTCCAAATTCACACCCACTTTACCGTCCGACAACGTGATTGATGTTTTCTATAAACGAGTCACTGCTGATTTATATCATTCAGAAGATCAATGCTACACAGGTCACAGCACCATTAAGCATAACATTACCATGGAAGAAAGACAGGCATTACATTACTTGACACAACTTCAAGACATCATCATTAAGGAAGCAGACAAAGGAGGCAACATTGTCCTTATGAATAAACCTGACTACCTGAAAGAAATAGATCGACAACTCCAAGATGTAACTCCTCACCAGAAACTTAGTCACAACCCCATGAGGGAAGTCAACATGTATGTACAACAAAATCCACAACTCTGGCACGATAACGATCTCATCACAGACATGGAGTATCGATATATCTACAACTCTGCACCAGCATCACCCTGTATCTATATACTACCCAAAATACACAAAACAGGAGCGTTTCCCCCTGGTAGACCCATTGTTACTGGAATAGGCTCACCTACTGAGAAATTAGCGGAGTACATCGATATTTTTCGACAACCTTTTGAACACAACTTACCCTCATATATTAAAGACACAAAGGATCTTCTTTGTAAGATGAATGATTTTGAATGGACCGAGGGCCTCCTACTACTGACTTTGGATGTTGCCTTACTTTACACGAGCATTCCTAGGACAGAAGGTCTAACTGCTATTCAACACTATTTAGATACACGTGAGGCCACTCTACTAGATCATTCCAACATGCTGATGGACTTTATTCGCAATGTTCTAGATAATAAGATCTTCCTACACAATGGAAATTTGTATCGTCAGATACAAGGGGTTGCTATGGGAGCCAAATTCTCACAATCTTTTGCCAATCTATACATGGGGTACTTTGAGAAAATACATCTTTGGAAAAATTGCCCATCTGAACTGACACAACACATCCTGTATTGGGGCAGATACATCGACGATATCCTTCTTTTTTGGTCTGGGGATGCACATTCCCTCAAGCTTTTCTTCCAACATCTTAATTCAAACACGTACAATATAAATGTTTCTCATGACTTCAGTACATCAGCAGTCAATTCCTTGGACCTAAAACTATATATCAAACACAATAGAGTCTGCTCCAAGCTTTTTAAGAAACCCACTGCTTGTAATGCACCCCTACATGCCACTAGCTCCCATCCAGAGTCACAGATTAGAGCCATTCCCTTTGGCGAAAGCACAGGAATTAGACGCAACTGTAGTGAGGATGATGTTTTCCTGCAAGAACTTCACCATATGGAACAACGTTTTAATCAGAGAGGCTACCACCCTAATACTCTCCAACAAGCTAGTAATAGGATCAAGAAAATGAAATGAGCAGATCTCCTAACCCCACCCCATAAAAACAGGACTCACAACAAACTGTTTCTTTTTATGACACACAACACCTTGAGTACCCAGATACATAGAATTGTGCAGAAGCATTGGCCCTTCCTCCTAGCTGACAATACCCTACACAAGGGCCTGACTACAAAACCCAGTATTACATACAGCAGAGGTCGCACTTTACGAGATCGTCTCTGCCACAGCTTCAAACCACTAGAAATCAACAATACGTGGTTACCCAAATCCCCACACGGCTCTTCTAAATGTGGCCATTGTAATATCTGTTGTTATATCATGGATAAATTACTTGACTTTCGGTACAACACACCCACTACACATAGAATTTGCAAGTTCATCAACTGCAACACCAACTTTGTGGACTATTGCATCATATGCATGTGAGCACGTCTGAGTGGGGAGTACTATCAGACCACTAAAACAGAGAATTCAAGAGCACATAAGGTCCATCCATTCCAACAATACGAACTACCTGTTTGCGACACACTTCAACAGTAGCCATGGACAACGAGAAATCCTTGGCATTACTGTACATGGTATTGTCACAGTTAGCCATTTACCTAGGGGTGGTAATAAGACCTCAATCCTAAGGCATCTCAAAAGCAGCTGGATCGTCAAACTCAGGGCTGTGGAGGAGGGCCTTAACATTGAGAAGGACTTACATGTATTTCTGTGATTCACCACACATGCTCACAATACTGCATTTCTCTTCCATGATCCTTTAATAACCAATCCATACTAGACATTCTATGTACTGACCATCTCAACACTTTGATTGTGTTATAAGTCACAAGAGAATATTCACATACTCTATATATACATTACAAGTTTTGTCTCTGTATTTTATATCATAACTACATCAATAGCACTCTGTTTACTTCTTGCTCCTGTCGTTTTGATACAGAACCTACCAAAATAGCTTGTATATACCTGTGCCTATTACTATTTTTCATTAACCAACCCATGTTATGACTTTTTTATGATAATCACCGCAGTATTTAGTTGTGCTACATTATTACAATGTAATATCCATATGTTCTGGTTACACTGAAAAAAATTTGATCACTTTATAACTTATGTTAACTGTACTATTAATATTTTATTTATCTCTTGCTCTTTTTTGTTTTTACTAGTCATTTCTCCCTAACCTTCACGTATATCTATTCTTTATAATCACTACAATGTCTGTTTCCTAATCTTTGGCCACCACACCGAATATTGTAATCACAATTCTAGCCATTCCAATATGGCGCCCACAGTCTACCTCCCATTCTGCTTTTTGTTATCCATTGTCCCTTTTCTATTTCTCTTGGGACTATAAACAGAACGTTTCAGTGCTATGCACCACTTTTACTTATATCTTCTGATCGCGTGGACCGACACCTTAGAGGTAAGCGTTTCCAATCCAAGAACCCCTTTGGGATAGGGAGATACTCTTAAACTCATAAGTCGACCGTGTTTTTTTCTGCGGTCTATCCTCCTGTGCGTTGGGGGCGCCTTCATATGGTCTCACCGTCCCGCATGATCGTAATCCACCTCCTTTTTCATTGAATTTACCGCCATGCACATTTCAACTTAAGACCGTGAAGGTGTAATCAATATATTCTTTCCCATTTTCCGTAACTTCTGCCCTAGCCACGTAACTTTTTTTAACACACAGACACCACGGCATTCTGGCTTCCGGTGCTATTATTTGTTTGTTCGTCCACCGACACTTGTCTTTTTGAGTCATGCTGATAACCGGATCGTATATATTTATTTTCCGGTTTTGCACTGTGGCTTTTACTTCTCGCCTGCGCGCTCTCACAGTTAATGCAGTAGTTTACCATCTTACTCCCTTCCCTTGGTTACTTGTCAGATAATATATTTTGGGTTTTTTATCTTACTATATCTCCCTTTCACTGTTATCTGCAGGCATTTCCACTACTCCATAACCTTCACTATCATAGCGTCCCGCTCTTCAGACACTTGTTTGAGTCACATTATAATTTTGTTTTTATAAACACTGCCCCCTTTTTCCAAAAATATAATTAATAATGTCTTTTACAGACATAACTTTGTCTTTTCAATAACGTTTGCTAAATATGTATTTTTTCCAGCTCATCCTTGGCTTATCATGGCCACCTCTTCCCCACGTGACCAATACCCATGATTTCAGAGACTTTGCTCGGAGTTTACTTGTTACCATTATATCAACACATGGTAGTTTCTCTACCAGACCTACCACATGAACCCTTTTGGATTATTGGAAACTATCCAGTTCTCTCCATGAGTACTATCTACACCTACAATCTTGGTATGTTCCTTCCTCATCCAAAGGGAATGATTCATCACCTGGTTCTCTTGCCTGTCTTATATCCTGTCCTACCAGATTCATTAATAGGCAGATCAGTTTTTTACTCTCACATTGGCTGTATCATTTTTCATCTCTCATGGTTAGGATCCCACTCACCTCTATACTTTTTCTCTCGCGACTCACAATGGGTGCACTGCTCTTTATCTTGGTTTCCTCAGAGCACGGTGATTGTCCTTATCGTATTCTCACTCACCTGGAGATCTTCCTCCTCATGTTAGGGCACCTATAAATACCTTTTTACTACAACATCTGTACTCTCTTACAGCAGCTTTATTTGAGTCTTTTTCCTTCGATTCACCTATCTTTCTTCACTTTTCGCCCTATATCTCTTCTTTTACACTCTTGCTAGAGGTTGTTAATCACTTGTCATCATGCATTATCATCTTTTGATTATATTCTTCTGTGTCCATGATTCTTGATCTATAGCCTTGAAAAAGTCCTTGTGACGAAACACGTGTCAGCTGTTTGCAGAATGTACTTTGTCCGTGAAGAATAAAATCTCATCAACCTCCACACTGTGTTTGGACTTTGGACTCTTCTTTCCACATTGGAATTGATTTTTGGACTACTCTTAATGTGTGCCCTGGTATTCTTTGATGATACTGATGATGGCTGGTAGAAAATAGTCATAGGTGAGCAGTATGTCATTTTTGAGGAATGTGTGTTGGACTCTATGTGTTATCTGCAGTTACAGTGTACATTATATGTCAGTACAACCTCCAACCAATGCTGATACCAATGCTTGCTTCGACTCACATTTCAGCTGCCAACATGACTGAAGTACAGAGGCGGGACTTCCATAAGAGGGCCGAATGATACCGCCACATAATGGAGGTTGATGATGCCTACCGCCGAATGGGCAAGATTTTCCAAAGGGAAAAAGCATGAGGGGAATGGCATACCTTTCCCCATGGGGGACCTTCAAGACAGCCACAAAAGGACACAGGAGATAAGCCATCAGGGGGGCAGGGGGCCACAGATGGACCACAGCCCTCAACGTCAGCTGCACTAGTGATCACGCAGCCACCACTACAGCCACCTGCAGCAGTAGTCCCTAGTCAATTTGAGCAGGACTTGAGGAGGGACATGAGGCAGATTTTGGCCAGACTGACTGAATTGGATGAGGATGCAGCAGAGGACAGCAAGTTGTTGCGATACATTAAGAAAAAGTTAAAGAAAAGCAGGAAGTGAACTTTTAAAGTATCGTACAACATACCGGTTCATCCCCCTCCCTTTTACTGTTTTGTATAGGTTTTATATGGGGTTTTAGATGTGTAGTATTAGGTTAGTGTGGGGTAGGTATAGGTTAGGTTAAGTATAGTGGGGGGGAGTTTCTACATTATTTCGTTGTTGGTGTGGTTGAGAGGGGTTATGTTGGGGAATTTGTGTATTAAAATAAAAAACAAATATAAAAAAAAATACCTAAAAATATATATATTTGTTTAGGCCACAGGTTAGGCTAATACATGTTTAGTGTCAAGGAGACCAGATCCTTGGGGCATGCGCATTTTCCCAACATGTCCACCTCTTGGCAGCTCCAAACTCCACTAGTTATTATAACACAGAGTTAAAGAATGGCCAAGTGGGGGAATGGGTTTTGGGTTGGGAACAGCGGGGAAGGAGACTTGTGGAAGCAAGAATTAAACAACACAATTGCAAGATTAATCACAATGACTTTCAATAAGCTTTGTTTCAAATAACAACTATACTGAAAACATGAATGGCCTAAAGCTTCACTATAACTAGGCCTCAGGAATCTAGGTACCTGGAAATCAAGAAAGGTTATGCAAAGTTTCATATGAACATTCCAGAATTAACATATCATACTTTGAACAATGAACGCTCTCCAAATAGTTCTTAGAATAATCACGGCATTACAACAAAAATCAAAGAGCACCTGGTTTTCTCTGCATGAATGAACTGTACTAGAATCATAAATAACACTGCTACGTCACACTCTGATTAAGAGTTCCAAGACTCAAATGTTCAGGAATTATTATGCACCTTAATCAAACTGCACATCAAGATTTCAATGTCTAGAAATGATCGCGCACTCTGCCGATCTGTATTTCAAAAGTTAAAACGCCAGGAATGAATCGCGCACACTGTTGCCGATTCGCACATCTAGATTCAAATGCAATGAAACGATCGCACGCACTGCCGATCTGCAATTCAAGAGTTAAATGCCTGGAATGAATCGCGCACACTGTTGCGGATTCGAACATCAAGAACCAAATGCCATGAAATGATCGCACACACTGCCGATATGAATGCCAAAAGTTAAATGCCAGGAATGAA
Organism: Pleurodeles waltl; assembly: GCF_031143425.1. Lineage (NCBI taxonomy): Eukaryota > Metazoa > Chordata > Amphibia > Caudata > Salamandridae > Pleurodeles > Pleurodeles waltl. The sequence continues at coordinate 1,400,424,815 of NC_090445.1, forward strand.
TCGCGCACACTGTTGCCGATTCGAACTTCACGATGCAAATGCCATGAAATGATCACGCACACTGCTGATCCGAATGCCAAGAATTAACTGCCAGGAATGAATTGCACACACTGTTGCCGATTCGAACTTCACAATGCAAATGCCATGAAATTATTGCACACACTGCCGATTTAAATGCCAAGAATTAAATGCCAGGAATGAATCGCGCACACTGTTGCCGATTCGAACATCACAATGCAATTGCCATGAAATGATCGCGCACACTGCCGACCTGAATGCCAAGAATTAAATGCCAGGAATGAATCGCACACACTGTTGTCGATTCGAACATCATGATGCAATTGCCATGAAATGATCGTGCACACTGCCGACCTGAATGCCAAGAGCCAAATGCCAGGAAAACAATCGCACACGCGGTTTTATGTTTAGGCCCAAAACTCGAAAAACCCGACATCCGCCTTACCGCCCTGCTTGAAGATCACCAAATAAATTAGGGCAGGCCTGGAAATGACTTGATAGGCCTCCAGGACAGGAGCTCAGGAAAATGCTACTGCTCTGCACCGGGACCTCTGAATAGTGAGCACGTGGAGCTGGGCTGGCTCCCTTATATAGAGCCAAGCCCCGCCCACGAGCCACACCCAACCATGCTGCAGGAAAGGCTTCTAGAATGTCTTAGAATAAGGACCACACCCTGTAGTCCTGCAAACAAACCTTGCAAATTAATAATGTATTACAAACAGCATTAATGACTTTTCAAAGTAAAAGATCTGCAAGGCAAAAGGTTAACATACTGCATAGAAACACAATGCATGAAATATGCCCTTGCATAAGGACTGGGTTTTTGCATTTACGTCGCCCATAGAGCGCGCACTGTCCTGATGTTGACAGTACTCCCCCCTCCCAAATGCGCTCTAGGGCCTGGTTTGTCTGGATTTAGGCGATGAAAACACCTCACTAGTCGTGGAGCATGATGCAGAGACCCAGATGCAGAGACCTGTGAGTTGCTCTCAGGACCGTAACCTTTCCAAGATATTAGATACCAGAGATTACGACCTCTAAATTTTGAATCCAGCACCTGTTTAACTTTGTATTCCAATTCTCCCTGTACTAGAACTGGAGCTGGTTGGGAGTGGACTTTTTGGACGGCTCTTTTCAGGAGAGAAGTATGAAACACCGGATTAATACGTAGTGACCTTGGTAACTGCAGTTTATAGGTCACTGGATTGATTTGCTGAAGGACTGTGTAAGGACATATGAATTTGGGATTAAACATATGCTTTTTCTTGAAGTCAATATGAAGTGTGGAAAGCCATACTCTATCACCTGGCTTATATTGGGGTCCTTCACAATGTTTCTTGTCATAGTGCTTTTTATACGTTTGTTTAGCTTTATCTAGATGTTGCTGGATAAGTTTCTGGGTTTGATGGAGTTGTTGAATCGTCTCTGACACGGCTACTGTAATTGAACTTTCTTGTGGAATCGTGATTGGCAGGGTATCAGAATGATAGCCAAACAGATCAAAAAAGGGGGTGCCACCAGTGGAAGTATGATACAAGTTACTGTAGGCTAGTTCAGCTAAGCAAAGCATTTATGTCCAAGAATGAAGTGCTTTCTCAGCATGAGCACGCAGATATTGTTTCAATGTCTGATTTAGTCTCTCAGTTTGGCCATCCATTTGAGGATGATGACTGGTAGACAATGTAGAAGTGATTTGAAGCGTTTTGCACCACGTTTTCCAGACGTTAGAGGCAAATTTTGACCCTCGATCGGAGAGAATCATTTTCGGTAATCCGTGATATCGGACCACTCAATTTAAAAGAATTGTTGCCAGTTCACTGGAGGTGGGTAATTTCTTGCAAGCAATGAAATGTGCATATTTTGTGAGACTATCTCCCACCACGAGGATTACTGAGTGATGTTGAACAATGGGTAGACCAGTAATAAAGTCTAATGAAATGTGCTCCCAAGGTCGAAGTGGAGTTGGGAGAGGATGTAACAATGCTTTTGGTTTTGAATGACTTGACTTGATGCGAGCACAAACTTCACAGTTAGCTACCATCTGCTTGACGTCTTTTATCAAAGTAGGCCACCAAAAGTAGCGTTGGACTAATTCAAGAGTTTTAGGAATACCTGGATGACCTGCCGTAGGTATAACATGCAACCAATAAAATACCAACTTGCGCAACTTCGTAGTTGGAACAAATAAACGGGCATTATGGAAAGATAGTCCTTGTTTGATTGACCTTTTGGGATCTGCTTGAGCCCATGTCTGCCATTTCTCAATGGTGAAGGAATTATGTATTTCTTCAAAAAAGTCTTCGGTTTTGATGATGCAGAGAACCTTGTCTGGAGCAATGATAGACCTAGGAGACTGGATCGTGGGTAACATAGTAGAGTCTTGACGGGACAAAGCATCCGCTTTGCAATTATCTTTTCCGGGACAGAAGGTTACCACAAAATAAGACTCAGCAAAAAACAGCATCCATCGTAATTGCCAAGGAGTCAAAAGTCTAGCTGAACTTATGAATTGGAGATTGCGGTGATCTGCTTATACTGTGATAGTATATTTGGCACCCAACAAATGGTGTCTCCATTCTTTGAAGGCATCACGGATTGCCAGAAGCTCTTTCTCAGCAATGGCATAATTTCGTTCAGCTTTGTTCAGTTTTCAAGACATGTAGGCTACAGGATGTAGTTGACCAGTATCTGTAATGCAGTGTGATAACACTGCACCAATTGCCACATTTGAAGCATCTGCTTCCACTATGAATGGACGCTCAACGTCTGGGTGAGTCAAGACTGGGGCAGTGGAGAAGGCTTCCTTTAATCTGTCAGCTTTGGGGGACCATACAAATGGTTCTTTCTTTCTTAACAATTTGGTGATTGGCGCCACTGCCTGAGGGGAATGATCTATGAATCTGCAATAGAAGTTTGCAAAACCTAGGAAGCACTGAACATCTTGAACAGTCTTTGGAGTGGGCCAATCAGCTACCACTTGTACTTTTCTTTCTGCCATGACCATACCTTGAGGGGTAAGGATGACTCCTAAGAACTCGAAGGTGGTAACGTGGAATTCACATTTGGTTAATTTGCAATACAGATGATGTTTTCGAAGGGCTGTGAGAATCTTCTTGGCATGTTGTACATGTTCGACTTCATTGTCTGAAAAGATTAAAATTTTGTCGATATAGACTATTGCAAATAGATCTAGATACTCTCTAAGGACGTCATTCAGAAAGAATTGAAATGCTGCTGGAGCGTTACAAAGTCCAAAGAGCATGACTGTGTATTCAAATAGACCATATTGGGTTTTAAAGGCAGTTTTCGATTCATCGCCTTCTCTCATTCTAACTAAATGGTAAGCACCTCTTAAGTCTAACTTAGTGTAGATCTTTGCTTTTTTAACTTGATCAACAAGACAGGAATCAGAGGTAATGGGTATTTGTTCTTGACTGTGATTTTGTTCAATCCTCTACAGTCTATGCAGGTTTGAAGATCCCCATTAGCCTTGGGGATACAAAAAAAGAGGAGACGCTGCAGGAGACTTGGAAGGTCGAATAAAGCCATTAGCTAGAAATTGATCTAAGTATTTTCTTAGGTGTTGATTTTCGTGTTCTGACAAGGCGTACACACGACAACTAGTATAGCACCAGGAGTTAGATCAATTTGGCAGTCATATGGTCTGTGAGGTGGCAAGGTTTCTGCTTCTCTTTCATCAAATACATCTAGATAGGATGAGTACTGCCAGGGCAGCGTTACAGCAGCTGTTGCTACATGAGATTTGCAAGGTTTTGTGACTTTTGATGTCTGGAGACATTTTTCATTACACAAGATGGAGGAGATTATGATTTTCTGTTCTGACCAGTTGATTTCAGGGTTATGATAACTTAACCACGGGCAGTCCAAGAATGATTCCATACTGAGGAGCATGGATGACATCAAATATAATTTTCTCTTCATGTTTGATATTCTGATTTCCCCCATTACAGGTCACCGACAAGGGGACGGTCTACAGAGTCACTGGACCTCCAGTTACGAGTTTGTATTATTTCTGGTGTTTTCTTCTTGGTGCATGGGATCCCCCATGTTCAAACCAATTGTGCATCCACAAAGTTACCAGTAGTCCCAGAATCCACTAAGGCTTTCTTAAGATATTTCTTCTTCTTTACTTGTACTTCGATGTCTAACTTAAGATGCCTTGACTGTGAAGGGTCCATGGTGACACCCAAGAGCAACCCTTCTTTACATCTTGGGTGATCTAGTTTTTCCTGCTCGTTTTGTACATTTGCTGCAATTTTCTTGATAGGACCTTGTTTGCTCTTTGTTTTTATTGGACACTCTTTGGCGAAGTGGCCCTTGCGCCCAGAGTAAAGGCATTGTCCGTTCTTTCTACGTAGGTCTTTTTCGTCTATTGTCAAAGGCCCCCTGATAGTTCCAATTTCCATTGGTTTGTGATTACTCTCTTTCTGAGTTTTTGATTCCCTACGTTCGTGAACACGCCAGGAATATTTCTCAGTCTTTGTGCGTGTTCCCTGTCGTTCTGCAATAGGATGGTCTATTCTCAAAACAAGGTTTATCAGATCTTGACAATCTGTAGGTTGAGGATCGATCTGGGCAAGAATGTCTTTTAGCTCTTCTTTGAGTCCTTGGTAGAACAGGGCTGCTTGTTTTTCTTCAGGTCAGAATATTTCTGCTATCAGCCGATTAAAACTAGCCAAGTAGGAAACTAAGGGGGGTGATTCTGATTCCGGCGGGCGGCGGAGGCCGCCCGCCGGAATTCCGCCCCCATTATACCGCTCCACGGTCAGAAGACGGCGGAGGGTATTATGAGTTTTTCCCTGGGCTGGCGGGCGGTCTCCAAAAGACCGCCCGCCAGCCCAGGGAAAAAATCCCTTCCCACGAGGATGCCGGCTCGTAATCGAGCCGGCGGAGTGGGAAGGTGCGACGGGTGCAGTGGCACCCGTCGCGTATTTCAGTGTCTGCAAGGCAGACACTGAAATACTTTGCGGGGCCCTCTTACGGGGGCCCATGCCATTGGCATGGGCACGGCAGGGGCCCCCAGGGGCCCCGCGGCACCCCCTACCGCCATCCTGTTCCTGGCGGGCGAACCGCCAGGAACAGGATGGCGGTAGGGGGTGTCAGAATCCCCCATGGCAGCGCAGCAAGCTGCGCCGCCATGGGGGATTCTAAGGGCAGCGGTAAACCGGCGGGAGACCGCCGGTTTACCCTTTCTGACCGCGGCCAAAGCGCCGCGGTCAGAATGCCCTGCGGGGCACCGCCGGCCTGTCGGCGGTGCTCCCGCCGACCCTCGCCCCGGCGGTCGAAGACCGCCGGGGTTAGAATCAGGGCCTAAATCTTTATTGCCTTGTCGCAATTCTAACAGGTTTCGGTCTGCTGATAGAGTCACTGTTCTTCAATCAAACACTCTTTCACATCCACGGACAACGTTTCTCCAATTATAAAGCAGGAGACTGTCTTTACGCACAAGAGGAATTGCCCAGATGGCCGCGTCTTAAGTCAAATAAGATAACAGGAAGGCCACCCTGGATTGGGCATCAGTGAAAGTGCTTGGTCGACAGGTAAAATGCAATTCTACTTTAATCAAAAAGGATTGCGCTTTCAGAGGATCACCTGAAACCGCTCTGGAGGAGCCAGAGGAATGGCTGAAGGAACATTGAGGGAAATGTCAGTTGGAGAATTACCTCCTGAACCTTGAGAAGGAGGACCAAGCCAACCAGCACCCAAAGAACCTTGCTCTTTCTTTTCTACTCGGTCTTGTAACTGACTCACTCTCTCAGCTAAGCTGGTTGCTATGTCTTTGGATGCTACTACATCCGATTGGAGCTGCGTGATAACTTTAACTAACTCATCCAATGTGGCCATATTGAGAACCTAGGGCAAACCAGGAGGATAAAAAATTTGTGAGCTCACTATTCTGTCAAGGAGACCAGAGGCTCTAAACTCCACTAGTTATTATAACACAGACTTAACCCCTTCGCTGCCAGGCCTTTTCCCCCTCCTGTGCCGAGCCTTTTTTTGGCTATTTGGAGCAGTTCGTGCTTAGGCCCTCATAACTTTTTCTTCACATAAGCTACCCACGCCAAATTTGCGTCCTTTTTTTCCAACATCCTAGGGATTCTAGAGGTACCCAGACTTTGTGGGTTCCCCAGAAGGAGGCCAAGAAATTAACCAAAATACAGTGAAAATTTCGTTTTTTTCAAAAAAATGGGAAAAAGGGGCTGCAGAAGAAGGCTTGTGGTTTTTTCCCTGAAAAGAGCATCAACAAAGGGTTTGCGGTGCTAAAAACACCGGCTTCCCAGCTTTCAGGAACAGGCAGATTTGAATCAGAAAACCCAATTTTTCAACACAATTTTGGCATTTTACTGGGACATACCCCATTTTTACGATTTTTTGTGCTTTCAGCCTCCTTCCAGTCAGTGACAGAAATGGGCATGAAACCAACACTGGATCCCAGAAACCACAACATTTCTGAAAAGTAGACAAAATTCTGAATTCAGCAAGGAGTAATTTGTGTAGATCCTACAAGGGTTTCCTACAGAAAATAACAACTGAAAAAGAAAAATATTGAAATTGAGGTGAAAAAAACATCAATTTTTCTCTACGTTTTACTCTGTAACTTTTTCCTGCAATGTCAGATTTTCGAAAGCAATATACCGTTACGTCTGCTGGACTCTTCTGGTTGCGGGGATATATAGGGCTTATAGATTCATCAAGAACTCTAGGTACCCAGAGCCAATAAATGACCTGCACCTGCAGTGGGTTTTCATTCTATGCCGGGTATACAGCAAATCATTTGCTGAAATATAAAGAGTAAAAAATAGCTATCAAGAAAACCTTTGTATTTACAAAATGGGCACAAGATAAGGTGTTCAAAAGCAGTGGTTATTTGCACATCTCTGCTTTCCGGGGTGCCCATACTAGCATGTGAATTACAGGGCATTTCTCAAATAGACGTCTTTTTTACACACTGTCTTACATTTGGAAGGGAAAAATGTAGAGAAAGACAAGGGGCAATAACACTTGTTTTGCTATTCTATGTTCCCCCAAATCTCCCGATAAAAATGATACCTCACTTGTGTGGGTAGGCCTAGCGGCCGCGACAGGACCCGCCCCAAAACGCAACGTGGACACATCCCATTTTTTAAAAGAAAACAGAGCTGTTTTTTGCAAAGTGCCTACCTGTAGATTTTGGCCTTTAGCTCAGCCGGCACCTAGGGAAACCCACCAAACCTGTGCATTTCTGAAAACTAGAGACCTAGGGGAATCCAAGATGGGGTGACTTGTGTGGCTCGGACCAGGTTCTGTTACCCAGAATCCTTTGTAAACCTCAAAATTTGGCTAAAAAAACACATGTTCCTCACATTTCTGTGGCAGAAAGTTCTGGAATCTGAGAGGAGCCACTAATTTCCTTCCACCCAGCGTTCCCCCAAGTCTCCCGATAAAAATGATACCTCACTTGTGTGGGTAGGCCTAGGGCCCGCGACAGGAAACGCCCCAAAGTGCAACGTGGAAACATTCAAATTTTTTAAAGAAAACAGAGGTGTTTTTTGCAAAGTGCCTACCTGTAGATTTTGGCCTCTAGCTCAGCCGGCACCGAGGGAAACCTACCAAACCTGTGCATTTCTGAAAACTAGAGACCTAGGGGAATCCAAGATGGGGTGACTTGTGTGGCTCGGACCAGGTTCTGTTACCCAGAATCCTTTGCAAACCTCAAAATTTGGCTAAAAAAACACATGTTCCTCACATTTTTGTGGCAGAAAGTTCTGGAATCTGAGAGGAGCCACAAATTTCCTTCCACCCAGCGTTCCCCCAAGTCTCCCGATAAAAATGATACCTCACTTGTGTGGGTAGGCCTAGCGGCCGCGACACGACACGCCCCAAAACGCAATGTGGACACATCCCATTTTTTTAAAGAAAACAGAGCTGTTTTTTGCAAAGTGTCTACCTGTAGATTTTGGCCTCTCGCTCAGCCGGCACCTAGGGAAACCTACCAAACCTGTGCATTTCTGAAAACTAGAGACCTAGGGGAATCCAAGATGGGGTGACTTGTGTGGCTCGGACCAGGTTCTGTTACCCAGAATCCTTTGCAAACCTCAAAATTTGGCTAAATAGACACATGCTCCTCACATTTCTGTGGCAGAAAGTTCTGGAATCTGATAGGAGCCACAAATTTCCTTCCACCCAGTGTTCCCCCAAGTCTCCCGATAAAAATGATACCTCACTTGTGTGGGTAGGCCTCGCGGCCGCAACAGGAGACACCCCAAAACGCAAAGTGGACACATCCCATTTTTGGAAAGAAAACAGAGCTGTTTTTTGCAAAGTGCCTACCTGGAGATTTTGGCCTCTAGCTCAGCCGGCACCTAGGGAAACCTACCAAACCTGTGCATTTCTGAAAACTAGAGACCTAGGGGAAGCCAAGATGGGGTGACTTGTGTGGCTCGGACCAGGTTCTGTTACCCAGAATCCTTTGCAAACCTCAAAATTTGGCTAAAAAAACACATTTTCCTCACATTTCTGTGGCAGAAAGTTCTGGAATCTGAGAGGAGCCACAAATTTCCTTCCACCCAGCGTTCCCCCAAGTCTCCCGATAAAAATGATACCTCACTTGTGTGGGTAGGCCTAGCGCCCGCGACAGGAAACGCCCCAAAGCGCAACATGGACACATCCAAATTTTTTGAAAGAAAACAGAGGTGTTTTTTGCAAAGTGCCTACCTGTAGATTTTGGCCTCTAGCTCAGCCGGCACCTAGGGAAACCTACCAAACCTGTGCATTTCTGAAAACTAGAGACCTAGGGGAATCCAAGATGGGGTGACTTGTGTGGCTCGGACCAGGTTCTGTTACCCAGAATCCTTTGTAAACCTCAAAATTTGGCTAAAAAAACACATGTTCCTCACATTTCTGTGGCAGAAAGTTCTGGAATCTGAGAGGAGCCACTAATTTCCTTCCACCCAGCGTTCCCCCAAGTCTCCCGATAAAAATGATACCTCACTTGTGTGGGTAGGCCTAGGGCCCGCGACAGGAAACGCCCCAAAGTGCAACGTGGAAACATTCAAATTTTTTAAAGAAAAGAGAGGTGTTTTTTGCAAAGTGCCTACCTGTAGATTTTGGCCTCTAGCTCAGCCGGCACCGAGGGAAACCTACCAAACCTGTGCATTTCTGAAAACTAGAGACCTAGGGGAATCCAAGATGGGGTGACTTGTGTGGCTCGGACCAGGTTCTGTTACCCAGAATCCTTTGCAAACCTCAAAATTTGGCTAAAAAAACACATGTTCCTCACATTTCTGTGGCAGAAAGTTCTGGAATCTGAGAGGAGCCACAAATTTCCTTCCACCCAGCGTTCCCCCAAGTCTCCCGATAAAAATGATACCTCACTTGTGTGGGTAGGCCTAGCGGCCGCGACAGGAGACACCCCAAAACGCAACGTGGACACATCCCATTTTTTTAAAGAAAACAGAGCTGTTTTTTGCAAAGTGCCTACCTGGAGATTTTGGCCTCTAGCTCAGCCGGCACCTAGGGAAACCTACCAAACCTGTGCATTTCTGAAAACTAGAGACCTAGGGGAATCCAAGATGGGGTGACTTGTGTGGCTCGGACCAGGTTCTGTTACCCAGAATCCTTTGCAAACCTCAAAATTTGGCTAAAAAAACAAATTTTCCTCACATTTCTGTGGCAGAAAGTTCTGGAATCTGAGAGGAGCCACAAATTTCCTTCCATCCAGCGTTCCCCCAAGTCTCCCGATAAAAATGATACCTCACTTGTGTGGGTAGGCCTAGCGCCCGCGACAGGAAACGCCCCAAAGCGCAACATGGACACATCCAAATTTTTTTAAAGAAAACAGAGGTGTTTTTTGCAAAGTGCCTACCTGTAGATTTTGGCCTCTAGCTCAGCCGGCACCTAGGGAAACCTACCAAACCTGTGCATTTCTGAAAACTAGAGACCTAGGGGAATCCAAGATGGGGTGACTTGTGTGGCTCGGACCAGGTTTTGTTACCCAGAATCCTTTGCAAACCTCAAAATTTGGCAAAAAAAACACATTTTCCTCACATTTCTGTGGCAGAAAGTTCTGGAATCTGAGAGGAGCCACAAATTTCCTTCCACCCAGCGTTCCCCCAAGTCTCCCGATAAAAATGATACCTCACTTGTGTGGGTAGGCCTAGCGCCCGCGACAGGAAACGCCCCAAAGCGCAACATGGACACATCCAAATTTTTTGAAAGAAAACAGAGGTGTTTTTTGCAAAGTGCCTACCTGTAGATTTTGGCCTCTAGCTCAGCCGGCACCTAGGGAAACCTACCAAACCTGTGCATTTCTGAAAACTAGAGACCTAGGGGAATCCAAGATGGGGTGACTTGTGTGGCTCGGACCAGGTTCTGTTACCCAGAATCCTTTGTAAACCTCAAAATTTGGCTAAAAAAACACATGTTCCTCACATTTCTGTGGCAGAAAGTTCTGGAATCTGAGAGGAGCCACTAATTTCCTTCCACCCAGCGTTCCCCCAAGTCTCCCGATAAAAATGATACCTCACTTGTGTGGGTAGGCCTAGGGCCCGCGACAGGAAACGCCCCAAAGTGCAACGTGGAAACATTCAAATTTTTTAAAGAAAACAGAGGTGTTTTTTGCAAAGTGCCTACCTGTAGATTTTGGCCTCTAGCTCAGCCGGCACCGAGGGAAACCTACCAAACCTGTGCATTTCTGAAAACTAGAGACCTAGGGGAATCCAAGATGGGGTGACTTGTGTGGCTCGGACCAGGTTCTGTTACCCAGAATCCTTTGCAAACCTCAAAATTTGGCTAAAAAAACACATGTTCCTCACATTTCTGTGGCGGAAAGTTCTGGAATCTGAGAGGAGCCACAAATTTCCTTCCACCCAGCGTTCCCCCAAGTCTCCCGATAAAAATGGTACCTCACTTGTGTGGGTAGGCCTAGCGGCCGCGACAGGAGACACCCCAAAACGCAAAGTGGACACATCCCATTTTTTTAAAGAAAACAGAGCTGTTTTTTGCAAAGTGCCTACCTGGAGATTTTGGCCTCTAGCTCAGCCGGCACCTAGGGAAACCTACCAAACCTGTGCATTTCTGAAAACTAGAGACCTAGGGGAATCCAAGATGGGGTGACTTGTGTGGCTCGGACCAGGTTCTGTTACCCAGAATCCTTTGCAAACCTCAAAATTTGGCAAAAAAAACACATTTTCCTCACATTTCTGTGGCAGAAAGTTCTGGAATCTGAGAGGAGCCTCAAATTTCCTTCCATCCAGCGTTCCCCCAAGTCTCCCGATAAAAATGATACCTCACTTGTGTGGGTAGGCCTAGCGCCCGCGACAGGAAACGCCCCAAAGCGCAACATGGACACATCCAAATTTTTTTAAAGAAAACAGAGGTGTTTTTTGCAAAGTGCCTACCTGTAGATTTTGGCCTCTAGCTCAGCCGGCACCTAGGGAAACCTACCAAACCTGTGCATTTCTGAAAACTAGAGACCTAGGGGAATCCAAGATGGGGTGACTTGTGTGGCTCGGACCAGGTTTTGTTACCCAGAATCCTTTGCAAACCTCAAAATTTGGCTAAAAAAACACATTTTCCTCACATTTCTGTGGCAGAAAGTTCTGGAATCTGAGAGGAGCCACAAATTTCCTTCCACCCAGCGTTCCCCCAAGTCTCCCGATAAAAATGATACCTCACTTGTGTGGGTAGGCCTAGCGCCCGCGACAGGAAACGCCCCAAAGCGCAACATGGACACATCCAAATTTTTTGAAAGAAAACAGAGGTATTTTTTGCAAAGTGCCTACCTGTAGATTTTGGCCTCTAGCTCAGCCGGCACCTAGGGAAACCTACCAAACCTGTGCATTTCTGAAAACTAGAGACCTAGGGGAATCCAAGATGGGGTGACTTGTGTGGCTCGGACCAGGTTCTGTTACCCAGAATCCTTTGTAAACCTCAAAATTTGGCTAAAAAAACACATGTTCCTCACATTTCTGTGGCAGAAAGTTCTGGAATCTGAGAGGAGCCACTAATTTCCTTCCACCCAGCGTTCCCCCAAGTCTCCCGATAAAAATGATACCTCACTTGTGTGGGTAGGCCTAGGGCCCGCGACAGGAAACGCCCCAAAGTGCAACGTGGAAACATTCAAATTTTTTAAAGAAAACAGAGGTGTTTTTTGCAAAGTGCCTACCTGTAGATTTTGGCCTCTAGCTCAGCCGGCACCGAGGGAAACCTACCAAACCTGTGCATTTCTGAAAACTAGAGACCTAGGGGAATCCAAGATGGGGTGACTTGTGTGGCTCGGACCAGGTTCTGTTACCCAGAATCCTTTGCAAACCTCAAAATTTGGCTAAAAAAACACATGTTCCTCACATTTCTGTGGCAGAAAGTTCTGGAATCTGAGAGGAGCCACAAATTTCCTTCCACCCAGCGTTCCCCCAAGTCTCCCGATAAAAATGGTACCTCACTTGTGTGGGTAGGCCTAGCGGCCGCGACAGGAGACACCCCAAAACGCAACGTGGACACATCCCATTTTTTTAAAGAAAACAGAGCTGTTTTTTGCAAAGTGTCTACCTGTAGATTTTGGCCTCTCGCTCAGCCGGCACCTAGGGAAACCTACCAAACCTGTGCATTTCTAAAAACTAGAGACCTAGGGGAATCCAAGATGGGGTGACTTGTGTGGCTCGGACCAGGTTCTGTTACCCAGAATCCTTTGCAAACCTCAAAATTTGGCTAAATAGACACATGCTCCTCACATTTCTGTGGCAGAAAGTTCTGGAATCTGATAGGAGCCACAAATTTCCTTCCACCCAGTGTTCCCCCAAGTCTCCCGATAAAAATGATACCTCACTTGTGTGGGTAGGCCTCGCGGCCGCAACAGGAGACACCCCAAAACGCAAAGTGGACACATCCCATTTTTTGAAAGAAAACAGAGGTGTTTTTTGCAAAGTGCCTACCTGGAGATTTTGGCCTCTAGCTCAGCCGGCACCAAGGGAAACCTACCAAACCTGTGCATTTCTGAAAACTAGAGACCTAGGGGAATCCAAGATGGGGTGACTTGTGTGGCTCGGACCAGGTTTTGTTACCCAGAATCCTTTGCAAACCTCAAAATTTGGCTAAAAAAACACATTTTCCTCACATTTCTGTGGCAGAAAGTTCTGGAATCTGAGAGGAGCCACAAATTTCCTTCCACCCAGCGTTCCCCCAAGTCTCCCGATAAAAATGATACCTCACTTGTGTGGGTAGGCCTAGCGCCCGCGACAGGAAACGCCCCAAAGCGCAACATGGACACATCCAAATTTTTTGAAAGAAAACAGAGGTGTTTTTTGCAAAGTGCCTACCTGTAGATTTTGGCCTCTAGCTCAGCCGGCACCTAGGGAAACCTACCAAACCTGTGCATTTCTGAAAACTAGAGACCTAGGGGAATCCAAGATGGGGTGACTTGTGTGGCTCGGACCAGGTTCTGTTACCCAGAATCCTTTGTAAACCTCAAAATTTGGCTAAAAAAACACATGTTCCTCACATTTCTGTGGCAGAAAGTTCTGGAATCTGAGAGGAGCCACTAATTTCCTTCCACCCAGCGTTCCCCCAAGTCTCCCGATAAAAATGATACCTCACTTGTGTGGGTAGGCCTAGGGCCCGCGACAGGAAACGCCCCAAAGTGCAACGTGGAAACATTCAAATTTTTTAAAGAAAACAGAGGTGTTTTTTGCAAAGTGCCTACCTGTAGATTTTGGCCTCTAGCTCAGCCGGCACCGAGGGAAACCTACCAAACCTGTGCATTTCTGAAAACTAGAGACCTAGGGGAATCCAAGATGGGGTGACTTGTGTGGCTCGGACCAGGTTCTGTTACCCAGAATCCTTTGCAAACCTCAAAATTTGGCTAAAAAAACACATGTTCCTCACATTTCTGTGGCAGAAAGTTCTGGAATCTGAGAGGAGCCACAAATTTCCTTCCACCCAGCGTTCCCCCAAGTCTCCCGATAAAAATGGTACCTCACTTGTGTGGGTAGGCCTAGCGGCCGCGACAGGAGACACCCCAAAACGCAACGTGGACACATCCCATTTTTTTAAAGAAAACAGAGCTGTTTTTTGCAAAGTGTCTACCTGTAGATTTTGGCCTCTCGCTCAGCCGGCACCTAGGGAAACCTACCAAACCTGTGCATTTCTGAAAACTAGAGACCTAGGGGAATCCAAGATGGGGTGACTTGTGTGGCTCGGACCAGGTTTTGTTACCCAGAATCCTTTGCAAACCTCAAAATTTGGCTAAAAAAACACATGTTCCTCACATTTCTTTGGCAGAAAGTTCTGGAATCTGAGAGGAGCCACAAATTTCCTTCCACCCAGCGTTCCCCCAAGTCTCCCGATAAAAATGATACCTCACTTGTGTGGGTAGGCCTAGCGCCCGCGATAGGAAATGCCCCAAAGCGCAACGTGGACACATCCACATTTTTGAAAGAAAACAGAGGTGTTTTTTGCAAAGTGCCTACCTGTAGATTTTGGCCTCTAGCTCAGCCGGCACCTAGGGAAACCTACCAAACCTGTGCATTTCTGAAAACTAGAGACCTAGGGGAATCCAAGATGGGGTGACTTGTGTGGCTCGGACCAGGTTCTGTTACCCAGAATCCTTTGCAAACCTCAAAATTTGGCTAAAAAAACACATGTTCCTCACATTTTTGTGGCAGAAAGTTCTGGAATCTGAGAGGAGCCACAAATTTCCTTCCACCCAGCGTTCCCCCAAGTCTCCCGATAAAAATGATACCTCACTTGTGTGGGTAGGCCTCGCGGCCGCAACAGGAGACACCCCAAAACGCAAAGTGGACACATCCCATTTTTTGAAAGAAAACAGAGCTGTTTTTTGCAAAGTGCCTACCTGGAGATTTTGGCCTCTAGCTCAGCCGGCACCTAGGGAAACCTACCAAACCTGTGCATTTCTGAAAACTAGAGACCTAGGGGAATCCAAGATGGGGTGACTTGTGTGGCTCGGACCAGGTTCTCTTACCCAGAATCCTTTGCAAACCTCAAAATTTGGCTAAAAAAACACATGTTCCTCACATTTCTGTGGCAGAAAGTTCTGGAATCTGAGAGGAGCCACAAATTTCCTTCCACCCAGCGTTCCCCCAAGTCTCCCGATAAAAATGATACCTCACTTGTGTGGTTAGGCCTAGCGGCCGCGACAGGAGACGCCCCAAAACGCAACGTGGACACATCCCATTTTTTTAAAGAAAACAGAGCTGTTTTTTGCAAAGTGCCTACCTGGAGATTTTGGCCTCTAGCTCAGCCGGCACCTAGGGAAACCTACCAAACCTGTGCATTTCTGAAAACTAGAGACCTAGGGGAATCCAAGATGGGGTGACTTGTGTGGCTCGGACCAGGTTCTGTTACCCAGAATCCTTTGCAAACCTCAAAATTTGGCTAAAAAAACACATTTTCCTCACATTTCTGTGGCAGAAAGTTCTGGAATCTGAGAGGAGCCACAAATTTCCTTCCATCCAGCGTTCCCCCAAGTCTCCCGATAAAAATGATACCTCACTTGTGTGGGTAGGCCTAGCGCCCGCGACAGGAAACGCCCCAAAGCGCAACATGGACACATCCAAATTTTTTTAAAGAAAACAGAGGTATTTTTTGCAAAGTGCCTACCTGTAGATTTTGGCCTCTAGCTCAGCCGGCACCTAGGGAAACCTACCAAACCTGTGCATTTCTGAAAACTAGAGACCTAGGAGAATCCAAGATGGGGTGACTTGTGTGGCTCGGACCAGGTTCTGTTACCCAGAATCCTTTGTAAACCTCAAAATTTGGCTAAAAAAACACATGTTCCTCACATTTCTGTGGCAGAAAGTTCTGGAATCTGAGAGGAGCCACTAATTTCCTTCCACCCAGCGTTCCCCCAAGTCTCCCGATAAAAATGATGCCTCACTTGTGTGGGTAGGCCTAGGGCCCGCGACAGGAAACGCCCCAAAGTGCAACGTGGAAACATTCAAATTTTTTAAAGAAAACAGAGGTGTTTTTTGCAAAGTGCCTACCTGTAGATTTTGGCCTCTAGCTCAGCCGGCACCGAGGGAAACCTACCAAACCTGTGCATTTCTGAAAACTAGAGACCTAGGGGAATCCAAGATGGGGTGACTTGTGTGGCTCGGACCAGGTTCTGTTACCCAGAATCCTTTGCAAACCTCAAAATTTGGCTAAAAAAACACATGTTCCTCACATTTCTGTGGCAGAAAGTTCTGGAATCTGAGAGGAGCCACAAATTTCCTTCCACCCAGCGTTCCCCCAAGTCTCCCGATAAAAATGATACCTCACTTGTGTGGTTAGGCCTAGCGGCCGCGACAGGAGACGCCCCAAAACGCAACGTGGACACATCCCATTTTTTTAAAGAAAACAGAGCTGTTTTTTGCAAAGTGCCTACCTGGAGATTTTGGCCTCTAGCTCAGCCGGCACCTAGGGAAACCTACCAAACCTGTGCATTTCTGAAAACTAGAGACCTAGGGGAATCCAAGATGGGGTGACTTGTGTGGCTCGGACCAGGTTCTGTTACCCAGAATCCTTTGCAAACCTCAAAATTTGGCTAAAAAAAACACATTTTCCTCACATTTCTGTGGCAGAAAGTTCTGGAATCTGAGAGGAGCCACAAATTTCCTTCCATCCAGCGTTCCCCCAAGTCTCCCGATAAAAATGATACCTCACTTGTGTGGGTAGGCCTAGCGCCCGCGACAGGAAACGCCCCAAAGCGCAACATGGACACATCCAAATTTTTTTAAAGAAAACAGAGGTGTTTTTTGCAAAGTGCCTACCTGTAGATTTTGGCCTCTAGCTCAGCCGGCACGTAGGGAAACCTACCAAACCTGTGCATTTCTGAAAACTAGAGACCTAGGGGAATCCAAGATGGGGTGACTTGTGTGGCTCGGACCAGGTTTTGTTACCCAGAATCCTTTGCAAACCTCAAAATTTGGCTAAAAAAACACATTTTCCTCACATTTCTGTGGCAGAAAGTTCTGGAATCTGAGAGGAGCCACAAAATTCCTTCCACCCAGCGTTCCCCCAAGTCTCCCGATAAAAATTATACCTCACTTGTGTGGGTAGGCCTAGCGCCCGCGACAGGAAACGCCCCAAAGCGCAACATGGACACATCCAAATTTTTTGAAAGAAAACAGAGGTGTTTTTTGCAAAGTGCCTACCTGTAGATTTTGGCCTCTAGCTCAGCCGGCACCTAGGGAAACCTACCAAACCTGTGCATTTCTGAAAACTAGAGACCTAGGGGAATCCAAGATGGGGTGACTTGTGTGGCTCGGACCAGGTTCTGTTACCCAGAATCCTTTGTAAACCTCAAAATTTGGCTAAAAAAACACATGTTCCTCACATTTCTGTGGCAGAAAGTTCTGGAATCTGAGAGGAGCCACTAATTTCCTTCCACCCAGCGTTCCCCCAAGTCTCCCGATAAAAATGATGCCTCACTTGTGTGGGTAGGCCTAGGGCCCGCGACAGGAAACGCCCCAAAGTGCAACGTGGAAACATTCAAATTTTTTAAAGAAAACAGAGGTGTTTTTTGCAAAGTGCCTACCTGTAGATTTTGGCCTCTAGCTCAGCCGGAACCGAGGGAAACCTACCAAACCTGTGCATTTCTGAAAACTAGAGACCTAGGGGAATCCAAGATGGGGTGACTTGTGTGGCTCGGACCAGGTTCTGTTACCCAGAATCCTTTGCAAACCTCAAAATTTGGCTAAAAAAACACATGTTCCTCACATTTCTGTGGCAGAAAGTTCTGGAATCTGAGAGGAGCCACAAATTTCCTTCCACCCAGCGTTCCCCCAAGTCTCCCGATAAAAATGGTACCTCACTTGTGTGGGTAGGCCTAGCGGCCGCGACAGGAGACGCCCCAAAACGCAACGTGGACACATCCCATTTTTTTAAAGAAAACAGAGCTGTTTTTTGCAAAGTGTCTACCTGTAGATTTTGGCCTCTCGCTCAGCCGGCACCTAGGGAAACCTACCAAACCTGTGCATTTCTGAAAACTAGAGACCTAGGGGAATCCAAGATGGGGTGACTTGTGTGGCTCGGACCAGGTTCTGTTACCCAGAATCCTTTGCAAACCTCAAAATTTGGCTAAATAGACACATGCTCCTCACATTTCTGTGGCAGAAAGTTCTGGAATCTGATAGGAGCCACAAATTTCCTTCCACCCAGTGTTCCCCCAAGTCTCCCGATAAAAATGATACCTCACTTGTGTGGGTAGGCCTCGCGGCCGCAACAGGAGACACCCCAAAACGCAAAGTGGACACATCCCATTTTTTGAAAGAAAACAGAGCTGTTTTTTGCAAAGTGCCTACCTGGAGATTTTGGCCTCTAGCTCAGCCGGCACCTAGGGAAACCTACCAAACCTGTGCATTTCTGAAAACTAGAGACCTAGGGGAATCCAAGATGGGGTGACTTGTGTGGCTCGGACCAGGTTCTGTTACCCAGAATCCTTTGCAAACCTCAAAATTTGGCAAAAAAAACACATTTTCCTCACATTTCTGTGGCAGAAAGTTCTGGAATCTGAGAGGAGCCACAAATTTCCTTCCATCCAGCGTTCCCCCAAGTCTCCCGATAAAAATGATACCTCACTTGTGTGGGTAGGCCTAGCGCCCGCGACAGGAAACGCCCCAAAGCGCAACATGGACACATCCAAATTTTTTTAAAGAAAACAGAGGTGTTTTTTGCAAAGTGCCTACCTGTAGATTTTGGCCTCTAGCTCAGCCGGCACCTAGGGAAACCTACCAAACCTGTGCATTTCTGAAAACTAGAGACCTAGGGGAATCCAATATGGGGTGACTTGTGTGGCTCGGACCAGGTTTTGTTACCCAGAATCCTTTGCAAACCTCAAAATTTGGCTAAAAAAACACATGTTCCTCACATTTCTTTGGCAGAAAGTTCTGGAATCTGAGAGGAGCCACAAATTTCCTTCCACCCAGCGTTCCCCCAAGTCTCCCGATAAAAATGATACCTCACTTGTGTGGGTAGGCCTAGCGCCCGCGATAGGAAATGCCCCAAAGCGCAACGTGGACACATCCACATTTTTGAAAGAAAACAGAGGTGTTTTTTGCAAAGTGCCTACCTGTAGATTTTGGCCTCTAGCTCAGCCGGCACCTAGGGAAACCTACCAAACCTGTGCATTTCTGAAAACTAGAGACCTAGGGGAATCCAAGATGGGGTGACTTGTGTGGCTCGGACCAGGTTCTGTTACCCAGAATCCTTTGCAAACCTCAAAATTTGGCTAAAAAAACACATGTTCCTCACATTTTTGTGGCAGAAAGTTCTGGAATCTGAGAGGAGCCACAAATTTCCTTCCACCCAGCGTTCCCCCAAGTCTCCCGATAAAAATGATACCTCACTTGTGTGGGTAGGCCTCGCGGCCGCAACAGGAGACACCCCAAAACGCAAAGTGGACACATCCCATTTTTTGAAAGAAAACAGAGCTGTTTTTTGCAAAGTGGCTACCTGGAGATTTTGGCCTCTAGCTCAGCCGGCACCTAGGGAAACCTACCAAACCTGTACATTTCTGAAAACTAGAGACCTAGGGGAATCCAAGATGGGGTGACTTGTGTGGCTCGGACCAGGTTCTGTTACCCAGAATCCTTTGCAAACCTCAGAATTTGGCTACAAAAACACATTTTCCTCACATTTCTGTGGCAGAAAGTTCTGGAATCTGAGAGGAGCCACAAATTTCCTTCCACCCAGCGTTCCCCCAAGTCTCCCGATAAAAATGATACCTCACTTGTGTGGGTAGGCCTAGCGCCCGCGACAGGAAACGCCCCAAAGCGCAACATGGACACATCCAAATTTTTTGAAAGAAAACAGAGGTGTTTTTTGCAAAGTGCCTACCTGTAGATTTTGGCCTCTAGCTCAGCCGGCACCTAGGGAAACCTACCAAACCTGTGCATTTCTGAAAACTAGAGACCTAGGGGAATCCAAGATGGGGTGACTTGTGTGGCTCGGACCAGGTTCTGTTACCCAGAATCCTTTGCAAACCTCAAAATTTGGCTAAAAAAACACATGTTCCTCACATTTCTTTGGCAGAAAGTTCTGGAATCTGAGAGGAGCCACAAATTTCCTTCCACCCAGCGTTCCCCCAAGTCTCCCGATAAAAATGATACCTCACTTGTGTGGGTAGGCCTAGCGGCCGCGACAAGAGACACCCCAAAACGCAACGTGGACACATCCCATTTTTTTAAAGAAAACAGAGCTGTTTTTTGCAAAGTGCCTACCTGGAGATTTTGGCCTCTAGCTCAGCCGGCACCTAGGGAAACCTACCAAACCTGTGCATTTCTGAAAACTAGAGACCAAGGGGAATCCAAGATGGGGTGACTTGTGTGGCTCGGACCAGGTTCTGTTACCCAGAATCCTTTGCAAACCTCAAAATTTGGCTAAAAAAACACATTTTCCTCACATTTCTGTGGCAGAAAGTTCAGGAATCTGAGAGGAGCCACAAATTTCCTTCCACCCAGCGTTCCCCCAAGTCTCCCGATAAAAATGATACCTCACTTGTGTGGGTAGGCCTCGCGGCCGCAACAGGAGACACCCCAAAACGCAAAGTGGACACATCCCATTTTTTGAAAGAAAACAGAGGTGTTTTTTGCAAAGTGCCTACCTGTAGATTTTGGCCTCTAGCTCAGCCGGCACCTAGGGAAACCTACCAAACCTGTGCATTTCTGAAAACTAGAGACCTAGGGGAATCCAAGATGGGGTGACTTGTGTGGCTCGGACCAGGTTCTGTTACCCAGAATCCTTTGCAAACCTCAAAATTTGGCTAAAAAAACACATGTTCCTCACATTTCTTTGGCAGAAAGTTCTGGAATCTGAGAGGAGCCACAAATTTCCTTCCACCCAGCGTTCCCCCAAGTCTCCCGATAAAAATGATACCTCACTTGTGTGGGTAGGCCTAGCGCCCGCGATAGGAAATGCCCCAAAGCGCAACGTGGACACATCCACATTTTTTAAAGAAAACAGAGGTGTTTTTTGCAAAGTGCCTACCTGTAGATTTTGGCCTCTAGCTCAGCCGGCACCTAGGGAAACCTACCAAACCTGTGCATTTCTGAAAACTAGAGACCTAGGGGAATCCAAGATGGGGTGACTTGTGTGGCTCGGACCAGGTTCTGTTACCCAGAATCCTTTGCAAACCTCAAAATTTGGCTAAAAAAACACATGTTCCTCACATTTTTGTGGCAGAAAGTTCTGGAATCTGAGAGGAGCCACAAATTTCCTTCCACCCAGCGTTCCCCCAAGTCTCCCGATAAAAATGATACCTCACTTGTGTGGGTAGGCCTCGCGGCCGCAACAGGAGACACCCCAAAACGCAAAGTGGACACATCCCATTTTTTGAAAGAAAACAGAGCTGTTTTTTGCAAAGTGCCTACCTGGAGATTTTGGCCTCTAGCTCAGCCGGCACCTAGGGAAACCTACCAAACCTGTACATTTCTGAAAACTAGAGACCTAGGGGAATCCAAGATGGGGTGACTTGTGTGGCTCGGACCAGGTTCTGTTACCCAGAATCCTTTGCAAACCTCAAAATTTGGCTAAAAAAACACATTTTCCTCACATTTCTGTGGCAGAAAGTTCTGGAATCTGAGAGGAGCCACAAATTTCCTTCCACCCAGCGTTCCCCCAAGTCTCCCGATAAAAATGATACCTCACTTGTGTGGGTAGGCCTAGCGCCCGCGACAGGAAACGCCCCAAAGCGCAACATGGACACATCCAAATTTTTTGAAAGAAAACAGAGGTGTTTTTTGCAAAGTGCCTACCTGTAGATTTTGGCCTCTAGCTCAGCCGGCACCTAGGGAAACCTACCAAACCTGTGCATTTCTGAAAACTAGAGACCTAGGGGAATCCAAGATGGGGTGACTTGTGTGGCTCGGACCAGGTTCTGTTACCCAGAATCCTTTGCAAACCTCAAAATTTGGCTAAAAAAACACATGTTCCTCACATTTCTTTGGCAGAAAGTTCTGGAATCTGAGAGGAGCCACAAATTTCCTTCCACCCAGCGTTCCCCCAAGTCTCCCGATAAAAATGATACCTCACTTGTGTGGGTAGGCCTAGCGGCCGCGACAAGAGACACCCCAAAACGCAACGTGGACACATCCCATTTTTTGAAAGAAAACAGAGCTGTTTTTTGCAAAGTGCCTACCTGGAGATTTTGGCCTCTAGCTCAGCCGGCACCTAGGGAAACCTACCAAACCTGTGCATTTCTGAAAACTAGAGACCAAGGGGAATCCAAGATGGGGTGACTTGTGTGGCTCGGACCAGGTTCTGTTACCCAGAATCCTTTGCAAACCTCAAAATTTGGCTAAAAAAACACATTTTCCTCACATTTCTGTGGCAGAAAGTTCTGGAATCTGAGAGGAGCCACAAATTTCCTTCCACCCAGCGTTCCCCCAAGTCTCCCGATAAAAATGATACCTCACTTGTGTGGGTAGGCCTCGCGGCCGCAACAGGAGACACCCCAAAACGCAAAGTGGACACATCCCATTTTTTGAAAGAAAACAGAGGTGTTTTTTGCAAAGTGCCTACCTGTAGATTTTGGCCTCTAGCTCAGCCGGCACCTAGGGAAACCTACCAAACCTGTGCATTTCTGAAAACTAGAGACCTAGGAGAATCCAAGATGGGGTGACTTGTGTGGCTCGGACCAGGTTCTGTTACCCAGAATCCTTTGTAAACCTCAAAATTTGGCTAAAAAAACACATGTTCCTCACATTTCTGTGGCAGAAAGTTCTGGAATCTGAGAGGAGCCACTAATTTCCTTCCACCCAGCGTTCCCCCAAGTCTCCCGATAAAAATGATGCCTCACTTGTGTGGGTAGGCCTAGGGCCCGCGACAGGAAACGCCCCAAAGTGCAACGTGGAAACATTCAAATTTTTTAAAGAAAACAGAGGTGTTTTTTGCAAAGTGCCTACCTGTAGATTTTGGCCTCTAGCTCAGCCGGCACCGAGGGAAACCTACCAAACCTGTGCATTTCTGAAAACTAGAGACCTAGGGGAATCCAAGATGGGGTGACTTGTGTGGCTCGGACCAGGTTCTGTTACCCAGAATCCTTTGCAAACCTCAAAATTTGGCTAAAAAAACACATGTTCCTCACATTTCTGTGGCAGAAAGTTCTGGAATCTGAGAGGAGCCACAAATTTCCTTCCACCCAGCGTTCCCCCAAGTCTCCCGATAAAAATGGTACCTCACTTGTGTGGGTAGGCCTAGCGGCCGCGACAGGAGACGCCCCAAAACGCAACGTGGACACATCCCATTTTTTTAAAGAAAACAGAGCTGTTTTTTGCAAAGTGTCTACCTGTAGATTTTGGCCTCTCGCTCAGCCGGCACCTAGGGAAACCTACCAAACCTGTGCATTTCTGAAAACTAGAGACCTAGGGGAATCCAAGATGGGGTGACTTGTGTGGCTCGGACCAGGTTCTGTTACCCAGAATCCTTTGCAAACCTCAAAATTTGGCTAAATAGACACATGCTCCTCACATTTCTGTGGCAGAAAGTTCTGGAATCTGATAGGAGCCACAAATTTCCTTCCACCCAGTGTTCCCCCAAGTCTCCCGATAAAAATGATACCTCACTTGTGTGGGTAGGCCTCGCGGCCGCAACAGGAAACACCCCAAAACGCAAAGTGGACACATCCCATTTTTTGAAAGAAAACAGAGCTGTTTTTTGCAAAGTGCCTACCTGGAGATTTTGGCCTCTAGCTCAGCCGGCACCTAGGGAAACCTACCAAACCTGTGCATTTCTGAAAACTAGAGACCTAGGGGAATCCAAGATGGGGTGACTTGTGTGGCTCGGACCAGGTTCTGTTACCCAGAATCCTTTGCAAACCTCAAAATTTGGCAAAAAAAACACATTTTCCTCACATTTCTGTGGCAGAAAGTTCTGGAATCTGAGAGGAGCCACAAATTTCCTTCCATCCAGCGTTTCCCCAAGTCTCCCGATAAAAATGATACCTCACTTGTGTGGGTAGGCCTAGCGCCCGCGACAGGAAACGCCCCAAAGCGCAACATGGACACATCCAAATTTTTTTAAAGAAAACAGAGGTGTTTTTTGCAAAGTGCCTACCTGTAGATTTTGGCCTCTAGCTCAGCCGGCACCTAGGGAAACCTACCAAACCTGTGCATTTCTGAAAACTAGAGACCTAGGGGAATCCAAGATGGGGTGACTTGTGTGGCTCGGACCAGGTTTTGTTACCCAGAATCCTTTGCAAACCTCAAAATTTGGCTAAAAAAACACATGTTCCTCACATTTCTTTGGCAGAAAGTTCTGGAATCTGAGAGGAGCCACAAATTTCCTTCCACCCAGCGTTCCCCCAAGTCTCCCGATAAAAATGATACCTCACTTGTGTGGGTAGGCCTAGCGCCCGCGATAGGAAATGCCCCAAAGCGCAACGTGGACACATCCACATTTTTGAAAGAAAACAGAGGTGTTTTTTGCAAAGTGCCTACCTGTAGATTTTGGCCTCTAGCTCAGCCGGCACCTAGGGAAACCTACCAAACCTGTGCATTTCTGAAAACTAGAGACCTAGGGGAATCCAAGATGGGGTGACTTGTGTGGCTCGGACCAGGTTCTGTTACCCAGAATCCTTTGCAAACCTCAAAATTTGGCTAAAAAAACACATGTTCCTCACATTTTTGTGACAGAAAGTTCTGGAATCTGAGAGGAGCCACAAATTTCCTTCCACCCAGCGTTCCCCCAAGTCTCCCGATAAAAATGATACCTCACTTGTGTGGGTAGGCCTCGCGGCCGCAACAGGAGACACCCCAAAACGCAAAGTGGACACATCCCATTTTTTGAAAGAAAACAGAGCTGTTTTTTGCAAAGTGCCTACCTGGAGATTTTGGCCTCTAGCTCAGCCGGCACCTAGGGAAACCTACCAAACCTGTACATTTCTGAAAACTAGAGACCTAGGGGAATCCAAGATGGGGTGACTTGTGTGGCTCGGACCAGGTTCTGTTACCCAGAATCCTTTGCAAACCTCAAAATTTGGCTAAAAAAACACATTTTCCTCACATTTCTGTGGCAGAAAGTTCTGGAATCTGAGAGGAGCCACAAATTTCCTTCCACCCAGCGTTCCCCCAAGTCTCCCGATAAAAATGATACCTCACTTGTGTGGGTAGGCCTAGCGCCCGCGACAGGAAACGCCCCAAAGCGCAACATGGACACATCCAAATTTTTTGAAAGAAAACAGAGGTGTTTTTTGCAAAGTGCCTACCTGTAGATTTTGGCCTCTAGCTCAGCCGGCACCTAGGGAAACCTACCAAACCTGTGCATTTCTGAAAACTAGAGACCTAGGGGAATCCAAGATGGGGTGACTTGTGTGGCTCGGACCAGGTTCTGTTACCCAGAATCCTTTGCAAACCTCAAAATTTGGCTAAAAAAACACATGTTCCTCACATTTCTTTGGCAGAAAGTTCTGGAATCTGAGAGGAGCCACAAATTTCCTTCCACCCAGCGTTCCCCCAAGTCTCCCGATAAAAATGATACCTCACTTGTGTGGGTAGGCCTAGCGGCCGCGACAAGAGACACCCCAAAACGCAACGTGGACACATCCCATTTTTTGAAAGAAAACAGAGCTGTTTTTTGCAAAGTGCCTACCTGGAGATTTTGGCCTCTAGCTCAGCCGGCACCTAGGGAAACCTACCAAACCTGTGCATTTCTGAAAACTAGAGACCAAGGGGAATCCAAGATGGGGTGACTTGTGTGGCTCGGACCAGGTTCTGTTACCCAGAATCCTTTGCAAACCTCAAAATTTGGCTAAAAAAACACATTTTCCTCACATTTCTGTGGCAGAAAGTTCTGGAATCTGAGAGGAGCCACAAATTTACTTCCACCCAGCGTTCCCCCAAGTCTCCCGATAAAAATGATACCTCACTTGTGTGGGTAGGCCTCGCGGCCGCAACAGGAGACACCCCAAAACGCAAAGTGGACACATCCCATTTTTTGAAAGAAAACAGAGGTGTTTTTTGCAAAGTGCCTACCTGTAGATTTGGGCCTCTAGCTCAGCCGGCACCTAGGGAAACCTACCAAACCTGTGCATTTCTGAAAACTAGAGACCTAGGGGAATCCAAGATGGGGTGACTTGTGTGGCTCGGACCAGGTTCTGTTACCCAGAATCCTTTGCAAACCTCAAAATTTGGCTAAAAAAACACATGTTCCTCACATTTCTTTGGCAGAAAGTTCTGGAATCTGAGAGGAGCCACAAATTTCCTTCCACCCAGCGTTCCCCCAAGTCTCCCGATAAAAATGATACCTCACTTGTGTGGGTAGGCCTAGCGCCCGCGATAGGAAATGCCCCAAAGCGCAACGTGGACACATCCACATTTTTGAAAGAAAACAGAGGTGTTTTTTGCAAAGTGCCTACCTGTAGATTTTGGCCTCTAGCTCAGCCGGCACCGAGGGAAACCTACCAAACCTGTGCATTTCTGAAAACTAGAGACCTAGGGGAATCCAAGATGGGGTGACTTGTGTGGCTCGGACCAGGTTCTGTTACCCAGAATCCTTTGCAAACCTCAAAATTTGGCTAAAAAAACACATGTTCCTCACATTTTTGTGGCAGAAAGTTCTGGAATCTGAGAGGAGCCACAAATTTCCTTCCACCCAGCGTTCCCCCAAGTCTCCCGATAAAAATGATACCTCACTTGTGTGGGTAGGCCTCGCGGCCGCAACAGTAGACGCCCCAAAACGCAAAGTGGACACATCCCATTTTTTGAAAGAAAACAGAGCTGTTTTTTGCAAAGTGCCTACCTGGAGATTTTGGCCTCTAGCTCAGCCGGCACCTAGGGAAACCTACCAAACCTGTGCATTTATGAAAACTAGAGACCTAGGGGAATCCAAGATGGGGTGACTTGTGTGGCTCGGACCAGGTTCTGTTACCCAGAATCCTTTGCAAACCTCAAAATTTGGCTAAAAAAACACATTTTCCTCACATTTCTGTGGCAGAAAGTTCTGGAATCTGAGAGGAGCCACAAATTTCCTTCCACCCAGCGTTCCCCCAAGTCTCCCGAAAAAAATGATACCTCACTTGTGTGGGTAGGCCTAGCGCCCGCGACAGGAAACGCCCCAAAGCGCAACATGGACACATCCAAATTTTTTTAAAGAAAACAGAGGTGTTTTTTGCAAAGTGCCTACCTGTAGATTTTGGCCTCTAGCTCAGCCGGCACCTAGGGAAACCTACCAAACCTGTGCATTTCTGAAAACTAGAGACCTAGGGGAATCCAAGATGGGGTGACTTGTGTGGCTCGGACCAGGTTCTGTTACCCAGAATCCTTTGTAAACCTCAAAATTTGGCTAAAAAAACACATGTTCCTCACATTTCTGTGGCAGAAAGTTCTGGAATCTGAGAGGAGCCACTAATTTCCTTCCACCCAGCGTTCCCCCAAGTCTCCCGATAAAAATGATACCTCACTTGTGTGGGTAGGCCTAGGGCCCGCGACAGGAAACGCCCCAAAGTGCAACGTGGAAACATTCAAATTTTTTAAAGAAAACAGAGGTGTTTTTTGCAAAGTGCCTACCTGTAGATTTTGGCCTCTAGCTCAGCCGGCACCGAGGGAAACCTACCAAACCTGTGCATTTCTGAAAACTAGAGACCTAGGGGAATCCAAGATGGGGTGACTTGTGTGGCTCGGACCAGGTTCTGTTACCCAGAATCCTTTGCAAACCTCAAAATTTGGCTAAAAAAACACATGTTCCTCACATTTCTGTGGCAGAAAGTTCTGGAATCTGAGAGGAGCCACAAATTTCCTTCCACCCAGCGTTCCCCCAAGTCTCCCGATAAAAATGGTACCTCACTTGTGTGGGTAGGCCTAGCGGCCGCGACAGGAGACACCCCAAAACGCAACGTGGACACATCCCATTTTTTTAAAGAAAACAGAGCTGTTTTTTGCAAAGTGCCTACCTGGAGATTTTGGCCTCTAGCTCAGCCGGCACCTAGGGAAACCTACCAAACCTGTGCATTTCTGAAAACTAGAGACCTAGGGGAATCCAAGATGGGGTGACTTGTGTGGCTCGGACCAGGTTCTGTTACCCAGAATCCTTTGCAAACCTCAAAATTTGGCTAAAAAAACACATTTTCCTCACATTTCTGTGGCAGAAAGTTCTGGAATCTGAGAGGAGCCACAAATTTCCTTCCACCCAGCGTTCCCCCAAGTCTCCCGAAAAAAATGATACCTCACTTGTGTGGGTAGGCCTAGCGCCCGCGACAGGAAACGCCCCAAAGCGCAACATGGACACATCCAAATTTTTTGAAAGAAAACAGAGGTGTTTTTTGCAAAGTGCCTACCTGTAGATTTTGGCCTCTAGCTCAGCCGGCACCTAGGGAAACCTACCAAACCTGTGCATTTCTGAAAACTAGAGACCTAGGGGAATCCAAGATGGGGTGACTTGTGTGGCTCGGACCAGGTTCTGTTACCCAGAATCCTTTGTAAACCTCAAAATTTGGCTAAAAAAACACATGTTCCTCACATTTCTGTGGCAGAAAGTTCTGGAATCTGAGAGGAGCCACTAATTTCCTTCCACCCAGCGTTCCCCCAAGTCTCCCGATAAAAATGATACCTCACTTGTGTGGGTAGGCCTAGGGCCCGCGACAGGAAACGCCCCAAAGTGCAACGTGGAAACATTCAAATTTTTTAAAGAAAACAGAGGTGTTTTTTGCAAAGTGCCTACCTGTAGATTTTGGCCTCTAGCTCAGCCGGCACCGAGGGAAACCTACCAAACCTGTGCATTTCTGAAAACTAGAGACCTAGGGGAATCCAAGATGGGGTGACTTGTGTGGCTCGGACCAGGTTCTGTTACCCAGAATCCTTTGCAAACCTCAAAATTTGGCTAAAAAAACACATGTTCCTCACATTTCTGTGGCAGAAAGTTCTGGAATCTGAGAGGAGCCACAAATTTCCTTCCACCCAGCGTTCCCCCAAGTCTCCCGATAAAAATGGTACCTCACTTGTGTGGGTAGGCCTAGCGGCCGCGACAGGAGACACCCCAAAACGCAACGTGGACACATCCCATTTTTTTAAAGAAAACAGAGCTGTTTTTTGCAAAGTGTCTACCTGTAGATTTTGGCCTCTCGCTCAGCCGGCACCTAGGGAAACCTACCAAACCTGTGCATTTCTAAAAACTAGAGACCTAGGGGAATCCAAGATGGGGTGACTTGTGTGGCTCGGACCAGGTTCTGTTACCCAGAATCCTTTGCAAACCTCAAAATTTGGCTAAATAGACACATGCTCCTCACATTTCTGTGGCAGAAAGTTCTGGAATCTGATAGGAGCCACAAATTTCCTTCCACCCAGTGTTCACCCAAGTCTCCCGATAAAAATGATACCTCACTTGTGTGGGTAGGCCTCGCGGCCGCAACAGGAGACACCCCAAAACGCAAAGTGGACACATCCCATTTTTTGAAAGAAAACAGAGCTGTTTTTTGCAAAGTGCCTACCTGGAGATTTTGGCCTCTAGCTCAGCCGGCACCTAGGGAAACCTATCAAACCTGTGCATTTCTGAAAACTAGAGACCTAGGGGAATCCAAGATGGGGTGACTTGTGTGGCTCGGACCAGGTTCTGTTACCCAGAATCCTTTGCAAACCTCAAAATTTGGCTAAAAAAACACATTTTCCTCACATTTCTGTGGCAGAAAGTTCTGGAATCTGAGAGGAGCCACAAATTTCCTTCCATCCAGCGTTCCCCCAAGTCTCCCGATAAAAATGATACCTCACTTGTGTGGGTAGGCCTAGCGCCCGCGACAGGAAACGCCCCAAAGCGCAACATGGACACATCCACATTTTTTTAAAGAAAACAGAGGTGTTTTTTGCAAAGTGCCTACCTGTAGATTTTGGCCTCTAGCTCAGCCGGCACCTAGGGAAACCTACCAAACCTGTGCATTTCTGAAAACTAGAGACCTAGGGGAATCCAAGATGGGGTGACTTGTGTGGCTCGGACCAGGTTTTGTTACCCAGAATCCTTTGCAAACCTCATAATTTGGCTAAAAAAACACATGTTCCTCACATTTCTTTGGCAGAAAGTTCTGGAATCTGAGAGGAGCCACAAATTTCCTTCCACCCAGCGTTCCCCCAAGTCTCCCGATAAAAATGATACCTCACTTGTGTGGGTAGGCCTAGCGCCCGCGATAGGAAATGCCCCAAAGCGCAACGTGGACACATCCACATTTTTGAAAGAAAACAGAGGTGTTTTTTGCAAAGTGCCTACCTGTAGATTTTGGCCTCTAGCTCAGCCGGCACCTAGGGAAACCTACCAAACCTGTGCATTTCTGAAAACTAGAGACCTAGGGGAATCCAAGATGGGGTGACTTGTGTGGCTCGGACCAGGTTCTGTTACCCAGAATCCTTTGCAAACCTCAAAATTTGGCTAAAAAAACACATGTTCCTCACATTTTTGTGGCAGAAAGTTCTGGAATCTGAGAGGAGCCACAAATTTCCTTCCACCCAGCGTTCCCCCAAGTCTCCCGATAAAAATGATACCTCACTTGTGTGGGTAGGCCTCGCGGCCGCAACAGGAGACACCCCAAAACGCAAAGTGGACACATCCCATTTTTTGAAAGAAAACAGAGCTGTTTTTTGCAAAGTGCCTACCTGGAGATTTTGGCCTGTAGCTCAGCCGGCACCTAGGGAAACCTACCAAACCTGTGCATTTCTGAAAACTAGAGACCTAGGGGAATCCAAGATGGGGTGACTTGTGTGGCTCGGACCAGGTTCTGTTACCCAGAATCCTTTGCAAACCTCAAAATTTGGCTAAAAAAACACATTTTCCTCACATTTCTGTGGCAGAAAGTTCTGGAATCTGAGAGGAGCCACAAATTTCCTTCCACCCAGCGTTCCCCCAAGTCTCCCGATAAAAATGATACCTCACTTGTGTGGGTAGGCCTAGCGCCCGCGACAGGAAACGCCCCAAAGCGCAACATGGACACATCCAAATTTTTTGAAAGAAAACAGAGGTGTTTTTTGCAAAGTGCCTACCTGTAGATTTTGGCCTCTAGCTCAGCCGGCACCTAGGGAAACCTACCAAACCTGTGCATTTCTGAAAACTAGAGACCTAGGGGAATCCAAGATGGGGTGACTTGTGTGGCTCGGACCAGGTTCTGTTACCCAGAATCCTTTGCAAACCTCAAAATTTGGCTAAAAAAACACATGTTCCTCACATTTCTGTGGCAGAAAGTTCTGGAATCTGAGAGGAGCCACAAATTTCCTTCCACCCAGCGTTCCCCCAAGTCTCCCGATAAAAATGATACCTCACTTGTGTGGGTAGGCCTAGCGGCCGCGACAGGAGACGCCCCAAAACGCAACGTGGACACATCCCATTTTTTTAAAGAAAACAGAGCTGTTTTTTGCAAAGTGCCTACCTGGAGATTTTGGCCTCTAGCTCAGCCGGCACCTAGGGAAACCTACCAAACCTGTGCATTTCTGAAAACTAGAGACCTAGGGGAATCCAAGATGGGGTGACTTGTGTGGCTCGGACCAGGTTCTGTTACCCAGAATCCTTTGCAAACCTCAAAATTTGGCTAAAAAAACACATTTTCCTCACATTTCTGTGGCAGAAAGTTCTGGAATCTGAGAGGAGCCACAAATTTCCTTCCATCCAGCGTTCCCCCAAGTCTCCCGATAAAAATGATACCTCACTTGTGTGGGTAGGCCTAGCGCCCGCGACAGGAAACGCCCCAAAGCGCAACATGGA
Organism: Pleurodeles waltl; assembly: GCF_031143425.1. Lineage (NCBI taxonomy): Eukaryota > Metazoa > Chordata > Amphibia > Caudata > Salamandridae > Pleurodeles > Pleurodeles waltl. The sequence continues at coordinate 1,400,456,495 of NC_090445.1, forward strand.
CACATCCAAATTTTTTTAAAGAAAACAGAGGTGTTTTTTGCAAAGTGCCTACCTGTAGATTTTGGCCTCTAGCTCAGCCGGCACGTAGGGAAACCTACCAAACCTGTGCATTTCTGAAAACTAGAGACCTAGGGGAATCCAAGATGGGGTGACTTGTGTGGCTCGGACCAGGTTTTGTTACCCAGAATCCTTTGCAAACCTCAAAATTTGGCTAAAAAAACACATTTTCCTCACATTTCTGTGGCAGAAAGTTCTGGAATCTGAGAGGAGCCACAAATTTCCTTCCACCCAGCGTTCCCCCAAGTCTCCCGATAAAAATGATACCTCACTTGTGTGGGTAGGCCTAGCGCCCGCGACAGGAAACGCCCCAAAGCGCAACATGGACACATCCAAATTTTTTGAAAGAAAACAGAGGTGTTTTTTGCAAAGTGCCTACCTGTAGATTTTGGCCTCTAGCTCAGCCGGCACCTAGGGAAACCTACCAAACCTGTGCATTTCTGAAAACTAGAGACCTAGGGGAATCCAAGATGGGGTGACTTGTGTGGCTCGGACCAGGTTCTGTTACCCAGAATCCTTTGTAAACCTCAAAATTTGGCTAAAAAAACACATGTTCCTCACATTTCTGTGGCAGAAAGTTCTGGAATCTGAGAGGAGCCACTAATTTCCTTCCACCCAGCGTTCCCCCAAGTCTCCCGATAAAAATGATGCCTCACTTGTGTGGGTAGGCCTAGGGCCCGCGACAGGAAACGCCCCAAAGTGCAACGTGGAAACATTCAAATTTTTTAAAGAAAACAGAGGTGTTTTTTGCAAAGTGCCTACCTGTAGATTTTGGCCTCTAGCTCAGCCGGCACCGAGGGAAACCTACCAAACCTGTGCATTTCTGAAAACTAGAGACCTAGGGGAATCCAAGATGGGGTGACTTGTGTGGCTCGGACCAGGTTCTGTTACCCAGAATCCTTTGCAAACCTCAAAATTTGGCTAAAAAAACACATGTTCCTCACATTTCTGTGGCAGAAAGTTCTGGAATCTGAGAGGAGCCACAAATTTCCTTCCACCCAGCGTTCCCCCAAGTCTCCCGATAAAAATGGTACCTCACTTGTGTGGGTAGGCCTAGCGGCCGCGACAGGAGACGCCCCAAAACGCAACGTGGACACATCCCATTTTTTTAAAGAAAACAGAGCTGTTTTTTGCAAAGTGTCTACCTGTAGATTTTGGCCTCTCGCTCAGCCGGCACCTAGGGAAACCTACCAAACCTGTGCATTTCTGAAAACTAGAGACCTAGGGGAATCCAAGATGGGGTGACTTGTGTGGCTCGGACCAGGTTCTGTTACCCAGAATCCTTTGCAAACCTCAAAATTTGGCTAAATAGACACATGCTCCTCACATTTCTGTGGCAGAAAGTTCTGGAATCTGATAGGAGCCACAAATTTCCTTCCACCCAGTGTTCCCCCCAAGTCTCCCGATAAAAATGATACCTCACTTGTGTGGGTAGGCCTCGCGGCCGCAACAGGAGACACCCCAAAACGCAAAGTGGACACATCCCATTTTTTGAAAGAAAACAGAGCTGTTTTTTGCAAAGTGCCTACCTGGAGATTTTGGCCTCTAGCTCAGCCGGCACCTAGGGAAACCTACCAAACCTGTGCATTTCTGAAAACTAGAGACCTAGGGGAATCCAAGATGGGGTGACTTGTGTGGCTCGGACCAGGTTCTGTTACCCAGAATCCTTTGCAAACCTCAAAATTTGGCTAAAAAAACAAATTTTCCTCACATTTCTGTGGCAGAAAGTTCTGGAATCTGAGAGGAGCCACAAATTTCCTTCCATCCAGCGTTCCCCCAAGTCTCCCGATAAAAATGATACCTCACTTGTGTGGGTAGGCCTAGCGCCCGCGACAGGAAACGCCCCAAAGCGCAACATGGACACATCCAAATTTTTTTAAAGAAAACAGAGGTGTTTTTTGCAAAGTGCCTACCTGTAGATTTTGGCCTCTAGCTCAGCCGGCACCTAGGGAAACCTACCAAACCTGTGCATTTCTGAAAACTAGAGACCTAGGGGAATCCAAGATGGGGTGACTTGTGTGGCTCGGACCAGGTTTTGTTACCCAGAATCCTTTGCAAACCTCAAAATTTGGCTAAAAAAACACATGTTCCTCACATTTCTTTGGCAGAAAGTTCTGGAATCTGAGAGGAGCCACAAATTTCCTTCCACCCAGCGTTCCCCCAAGTCTCCCGATAAAAATGATACCTCACTTGTGTGGGTAGGCCTAGCGCCCGCGATAGGAAATGCCCCAAAGCGCAACGTGGACACATCCACATTTTTGAAAGAAAACAGAGGTGTTTTTTGCAAAGTGCCTACCTCTAGATTTTGGCCTCTAGCTCAGCCGGCACCTAGGGAAACCTACCAAACCTGTGCATTTCTGAAAACTAGAGACCTAGGGGAATCCAAGATGGGGTGACTTGTGTGGCTCGGACCAGGTTCTGTTACCCAGAATCCTTTGCAAACCTCAAAATTTGGCTAAAAAAACACATGTTCCTCACATTTTTGTGGCAGAAAGTTCTGGAATCTGAGAGGAGCCACAAATTTCCTTCCACCCAGCGTTCCCCCAAGTCTCCCGATAAAAATGATACCTCACTTGTGTGGGTAGGCCTCGCGGCCGCAACAGGAGACACCCCAAAACGCAAAGTGGACACATCCCATTTTTTGAAAGAAAACAGAGCTGTTTTTTGCAAAGTGCCTACCTGGAGATTTTGGCCTCTAGCTCAGCCGGCACCTAGGGAAACCTACCAAACCTGTACATTTCTGAAAACTAGAGACCTAGGGGAATCCAAGATGGGGTGACTTGTGTGGCTCGGACCAGGTTCTGTTACCCAGAATCCTTTGCAAACCTCAAAATTTGGCTAAAAAAACACATTTTCCTCACATTTCTGTGGCAGAAAGTTCTGGAATCTGAGAGGAGCCACAAATTTCCTTCCACCCAGCGTTCCCCCAAGTCTCCCGATAAAAATGATACCTCACTTGTGTGGGTAGGCCTAGCGCCCGCGATAGGAAATGCCCCAAAGCGCAACGTGGACACATCCACATTTTTTAAAGAAAACAGAGGTGTTTTTTGCAAAGTGCCTACCTGTAGATTTTGGCCTCTAGCTCAGCCGGCACCTAGGGAAACCTACCAAACCTGTGCATTTCTGAAAACTAGAGACCTAGGGGAATCCAAGATGGGGTGACTTGTGTGGCTCGGACCAGGTTCTGTTACCCAGAATCCTTTGCAAACCTCAAAATTTGGCTAAAAAAACACATGTTCCTCACATTTCTTTGGCAGAAAGTTCTGGAATCTGAGAGGAGCCACAAATTTCCTTCCACCCAGCGTTCCCCCAAGTCTCCCGATAAAAATGATACCTCACTTGTGTGGGTAGGCCTAGCGGCCGCGACAAGAGACACCCCAAAACGCAACGTGGACACATCCCATTTTTTGAAAGAAAACAGAGCTGTTTTTTGCAAAGTGCCTACCTGGAGATTTTGGCCTCTAGCTCAGCCGGCACCTAGGGAAACCTACCAAACCTGTGCATTTCTGAAAACTAGAGACCAAGGGGAATCCAAGATGGGGTGACTTGTGTGGCTCGGACCAGGTTCTGTTACCCAGAATCCTTTGCAAACCTCAAAATTTGGCTAAAAAAACACATTTTCCTCACATTTCTGTGGCAGAAAGTTCTGGAATCTGAGAGGAGCCACAAATTTCCTTCCACCCAGCGTTCCCCCAAGTCTCCCGATAAAAATGATACCTCACTTGTGTGGGTAGGCCTAGCGCCCGCGATAGGAAATGCCCCAAAGCGCAACGTGGACACATCCACATTTTTTAAAGAAAACAGAGGTGTTTTTTGCAAAGTGCCTACCTGTAGATTTTGGCCTCTAGCTCAGCCGGCACCTAGGGAAACCTACCAAACCTGTGCATTTCTGAAAACTAGAGACCTAGGGGAATCCAAGATGGGGTGACTTGTGTGGCTCGGACCAGGTTCTGTTACCCAGAATCCTTTGCAAACCTCAAAATTTGGCTAAAAAAACACATGTTCCTCACATTTCTTTGGCAGAAAGTTCTGGAATCTGAGAGGAGCCACAAATTTCCTTCCACCCAGCGTTCCCCCAAGTCTCCCGATAAAAATGATACCTCACTTGTGTGGGTAGGCCTAGCGGCCGCGACAAGAGACACCCCAAAACGCAACGTGGACACATCCCATTTTTTGAAAGAAAACAGAGCTGTTTTTTGCAAAGTGCCTACCTGGAGATTTTGGCCTCTAGCTCAGCCGGCACCTAGGGAAACCTACCAAACCTGTGCATTTCTGAAAACTAGAGACCAAGGGGAATCCAAGATGGGGTGACTTGTGTGGCTCGGACCAGGTTCTGTTACCCAGAATCCTTTGCAAACCTCAAAATTTGGCTAAAAAAACACATTTTCCTCACATTTCTGTGGCAGAAAGTTCTGGAATCTGAGAGGAGCCACAAATTTCCTTCCACCCAGCGTTCCCCCAAGTCTCCCGATAAAAATGATACCTCACTTGTGTGGGTAGGCCTCGCGGCCGCAACAGGAGACACCCCAAAACGCAAAGTGGACACATCCCATTTTTTGAAAGAAAACAGAGGTGTTTTTTGCAAAGTGCCTACCTGTAGATTTTGGCCTCTAGCTCAGCCGGCACCTAGGGAAACCTACCAAACCTGTGCATTTCTGAAAACTAGAGACCTAGGGGAATCCAAGATGGGGTGACTTGTGTGGCTCGGACCAGGTTCTGTTACCCAGAATCCTTTGCAAACCTCAAAATTTGGCTAAAAAAAACACATGTTCCTCACATTTCTTTGGCAGAAAGTTCTGGAATCTGAGAGGAGCCACAAATTTCCTTCCACCCCAGCGTTCCCCCAAGTCTCCCCGATAAAAATGATACCTCACTTGTGTGGGTAGGCCTAGCGCCCGCGATAGGAAATGCCCCAAAGCGCAACGTGGACACATCCACATTTTTTAAAGAAAACAGAGGTGTTTTTTGCAAAGTGCCTACCTGTAGATTTTGGCCTCTAGCTCAGCCGGCACCGAGGGAAACCTACCAACCTGTGCATTTCTGAAAACTAGAGACCTAGGGGAATCCAAGATGGGGTGACTTGTGTGGCTCGGACCAGGTTCTGTTACCCAGAATCCTTTGCAAACCTCAAAATTTGGCTAAAAAAACACATGTTCCTCACATTTCTGTGGCAGAAAGTTCTGGAATCTGAGAGGAGCCACAAATTTCCTTCCACCCAGCGTTCCCCCAAGTCTCCCGATAAAAATGATACCTCACTTGTGTGGGTAGGCCTAGCGGGCCGCGACAGGAGACGCCCCAAAACGCAACGTGGACACATCCCATTTTTTTAAAGAAAACAGAGCTGTTTTTTGCAAAGTGCCTACCTGGAGATTTTGGCCTCTAGCTCAGCCGGCACCTAGGGAAACCTACCAAACCTGTGCATTTCTGAAAACTAGAGACCTAGGGGAATCCAAGATGGGGTGACTTGTGTGGCTCGGACCAGGTTCTGTTACCCAGAATCCTTTGCAAACCTCAAAATTTGGCTAAAAAAACACATTTTCCTCACATTTCTGTGGCAGAAAGTTCTGGAATCTGAGAGGAGCCACAAATTTCCTTCCATCCAGCGTTCCCCCAAGTCTCCCGATAAAAATGATACCTCACTTGTGTGGGTAGGCCTAGCGCCCGCGACAGGAAACGCCCCAAAGCGCAACATGGACACATCCAAATTTTTTTAAAGAAAACAGAGGTGTTTTTTGCAAAGTGCCTACCTGTAGATTTTGGCCTCTAGCTCAGCCGGCACGTAGGGAAACCTACCAAACCTGTGCATTTCTGAAAACTAGAGACCTAGGGGAATCCAAGATGGGGTGACTTGTGTGGCTCGGACCAGGTTTTGTTACCCAGAATCCTTTGCAAACCTCAAAATTTGGCTAAAAAAAACACATTTTCCTCACATTTCTGTGGCAGAAAGTTCTGGAATCTGAGAGGAGCCACAAATTTCCTTCCACCCCAGCGTTCCCCCAAGTCTCCCGATAAAAATGATAACTCACTTGTGTGGGTAGGCCTAGCGCCCGCGACAGGAAACGCCCCAAAGCGCAACATGGACACATCCAAATTTTTTGAAAGAAAACAGAGGTGTTTTTTGCAAAGTGCCTACCTGTAGATTTTGGCCTCTAGCTCAGCCGGCACCTAGGGAAACCTACCAAACCTGTGCATTTCTGAAAACTAGAGACCTAGGGAATCCAAGATGGGGTGACTTGTGTGGCTCGGACCAGGTTCTGTTACCCAGAATCCTTTGTAAACCTCAAATTTGGCTAAAAAAACACATGTTCCTCACATTTCTGTGGCAGAAAGTTCTGGAATCTGAGAGGAGCCACTAATTTCCTTCCACCCAGCGTTCCCCCCAAGTCTCCCGATAAAAATGATGCCTCACTTGTGTGGGTAGGCCTAGGGCCCGCGACAGGAAACGCCCCAAAGTGCAACGTGGAAACATTCAAATTTTTTAAAGAAAACAGAGGTGTTTTTTGCAAAGTGCCTACCTGTAGATTTTGGCCTCTAGCTCAGCCGGCACCGAGGGAAACCTACCAAACCTGTGCATTTCTGAAAACTAGAGACCTAGGGGAATCCAAGATGGGGTGACTTGTGTGGCTCGGACCACGTTCTGTTACCCAGAATCCTTTGCAAACCTCAAAATTTGGCTAAAAAAACACATGTTCCTCACATTTCTGTGGCAGAAAGTTCTGGAATCTGAGAGGAGCCACAAATTTCCTTCCACCCAGCGTTCCCCCAAGTCTCCCGATAAAAATGGTACCTCACTTGTGTGGGTAGGCCTAGCGGCCGCGACAGGAGACGCCCCAAAACGCAACGTGGACACATCCCATTTTTTTAAAGAAAACAGAGCTGTTTTTTGCAAAGTGTCTACCTGTAGATTTTGGCCTCTCGCTCAGCCGGCACCTAGGGAAACCTACCAAACCTGTGCATTTCTGAAAACTAGAGACCTAGGGGAATCCAAGATGGGGTGACTTGTGTGGCTCGGACCAGGTTCTGTTACCCAGAATCCTTTGCAAACCTCAAAATTTGGCTAAATAGACACATGCTCCTCACATTTCTGTGCAGAAAGTTCTGGAATCTGATAGGAGCCACAAATTTCCTTCCACCCAGTGTTCCCCCCAAGTCTCCCGATAAAAATGATACCTCACTTGTGTGGGTAGGCCTCGCGGCCGCAACAGGAGACACCCCAAAACGCAAAGTGGACACATCCCATTTTTTGAAAGAAAACAGAGCTGTTTTTTGCAAAGTGCCTACCTGGAGATTTTGGCCTCTAGCTCAGCCGGCACCTAGGGAAACCTACCAAACCTGTGCATTTCTGAAAACTAGAGACCTAGGGGAATCCAAGATGGGGTGACTTGTGTGGCTCGGACCAGGTTCTGTTACCCAGAATCCTTTGCAAACCTCAAAATTTGGCTAAAAAAACAAATTTTCCTCACATTTCTGTGGCAGAAAGTTCTGGAATCTGAGAGGAGCCACAAATTTCCTTCCATCCAGCGTTCCCCCAAGTCTCCCGATAAAAATGATACCTCACTTGTGTGGGTAGGCCTAGCGCCCGCGACAGGAAACGCCCCAAAGCGCAACATGGACACATCCAAATTTTTTTAAAGAAAACAGAGGTGTTTTTTGCAAAGTGCCTACCTGTAGATTTTGGCCTCTAGCTCAGCCGGCACCTAGGGAAACCTACCAAACCTGTGCATTTCTGAAAACTAGAGACCTAGGGGAATCCAAGATGGGGTGACTTGTGTGGCTCGGACCAGGTTCTGTTACCCAGAATCCTTTGCAAACCTCAAAATTTGGCTAAAAAAACACATTTTCCTCACATTTCTGTGGCAGAAAGTTCTGGAATCTGAGAGGAGCCACAAATTTCCTTCCACCCAGCGTTCCCCCAAGTCTCCCGATAAAAATGATACCTCACTTGTGTGGGTAGGCCTCGCGGCCGCAACAGGAGACACCCCAAAACGCAAAGTGGACACATCCCATTTTTTGAAAGAAAACAGAGGTGTTTTTTGCAAAGTGCCTACCTGTAGATTTTGGCCTCTAGCTCAGCCGGCACCTAGGGAAACCTACCAAACCTGTGCATTTCTGAAAACTAGAGACCTAGGGGAATCCAAGATGGGGTGACTTGTGTGGCTCGGACCAGGTTCTGTTACCCAGAATCCTTTGCAAACCTCAAAATTTGGCTAAAAAAACACATGTTCCTCACATTTCTTTGGCAGAAAGTTCTGGAATCTGAGAGGAGCCACAAATTTCCTTCCACCCAGCGTTCCCCCAAGTCTCCCGATAAAAATGATACCTCACTTGTGTGGGTAGGCCTAGCGCCCGCGATAGGAAATGCCCCAAAGCGCAACGTGGACACATCCACATTTTTTAAAGAAAACAGAGGTGTTTTTTGCAAAGTGCCTACCTGTAGATTTTGGCCTCTAGCTCAGCCGGCACCGAGGGAAACCTACCAAACCTGTGCATTTCTGAAAACTAGAGACCTAGGGGAATCCAAGATGGGGTGACTTGTGTGGCTCGGACCAGGTTCTGTTACCCAGAATCCTTTGCAAACCTCAAAATTTGGCTAAAAAAACACATGTTCCTCACATTTCTGTGGCAGAAAGTTCTGGAATCTGAGAGGAGCCACAAATTTCCTTCCACCCAGCGTTCCCCCAAGTCTCCCGATAAAAATGGTACCTCACTTGTGTGGGTAGGCCTAGCGGCCGCGACAGGAGACGCCCCAAAACGCAACGTGGACACATCCCATTTTTTTAAAGAAAACAGAGCTGTTTTTTGCAAAGTGTCTACCTGTAGATTTTGGCCTCTCGCTCAGCCGGCACCTAGGGAAACCTACCAAACCTGTGCATTTCTGAAAACTAGAGACCTAGGGGAATCCAAGATGGGGTGACTTGTGTGGCTCGGACCAGGTTCTGTTACCCAGAATCCTTTGCAAACCTCAAATTTGGCTAAAAAAACAAATTTTCCTCACATTTCTGTGGCAGAAAGTTCTGGAATCTGAGAGGAGCCACAAATTTCCTTCCATCCAGCGTTCCCCCAAGTCTCCCGATAAAAATGATACCTCACTTGTGTGGGTAGGCCTAGCGCCCGCGACAGGAAACGCCCCAAAGCGCAACATGGACACATCCAAATTTTTTTAAAGAAAACAGAGGTGTTTTTTGCAAAGTGCCTACCTGTAGATTTTGGCCTCTAGCTCAGCCGGCACCTAGGGAAACCTACCAAACCTGTGCATTTCTGAAAACTAGAGACCTAGGGGAATCCAAGATGGGGTGACTTGTGTGGCTCGGACCAGGTTTTGTTACCCAGAATCCTTTGCAAACCTCAAAATTTGGCTAAAAAAACACATGTTCCTCACATTTCTTTGGCAGAAAGTTCTGGAATCTGAGAGGAGCCACAAATTTCCTTCCACCCAGCGTTCCCCCAAGTCTCCCGATAAAAATGATACCTCACTTGTGTGGGTAGGCCTAGCGCCCGCGATAGGAAATGCCCCAAAGCGCAACGTGGACACATCCACATTTTTGAAAGAAAACAGAGGTGTTTTTTGCAAAGTGCCTACCTCTAGATTTTGGCCTCTAGCTCAGCCGGCACCTAGGGAAACCTACCAAACCTGTGCATTTCTGAAAACTAGAGACCTAGGGGAATCCAAGATGGGGTGACTTGTGTGGCTCGGACCAGGTTCTGTTACCCAGAATCCTTTGCAAACCTCAAAATTTGGCTAAAAAAACACATGTTCCTCACATTTTTGTGGCAGAAAGTTCTGGAATCTGAGAGGAGCCACAAATTTCCTTCCACCCAGCGTTCCCCCCAAGTCTCCCGATAAAAATGATACCTCACTTGTGTGGGTAGGCCTCGCGGCCGCAACAGGAGACACCCCAAAACGCAAAGTGGACACATCCCATTTTTGAAAGAAAACAGAGCTGTTTTTTGCAAAGTGCCTACCTGGAGATTTTGGCCTCTAGCTCAGCCGGCACCTAGGGAAACCTACCAAACCTGTACATTTCTGAAAACTAGAGACCTAGGGGAATCCAAGATGGGGTGACTTGTGTGGCTCGGACCAGGTTCTGTTACCCAGAATCCTTTGCAAACCTCAAAATTTGGCTAAAAAAACACATTTTCCTCACATTTCTGTGGCAGAAAGTTCTGGAATCTGAGAGGAGCCACAAATTTCCTTCCACCCAGCGTTCCCCCAAGTCTCCCGATAAAAATGATACCTCACTTGTGTGGGTAGGCCTAGCGCCCGCGATAGGAAATGCCCCAAAGCGCAACGTGGACACATCCACATTTTTTAAAGAAAACAGAGGTGTTTTTTGCAAAGTGCCTACCTGTAGATTTTGGCCTCTAGCTCAGCCGGCACCTAGGGAAACCTACCAAACCTGTGCATTTCTGAAAACTAGAGACCTAGGGGAATCCAAGATGGGGTGACTTGTGTGGCTCGGACCAGGTTCTGTTACCCAGAATCCTTTGCAAACCTCAAAATTTGGCTAAAAAAACACATGTTCCTCACATTTCTTTGGCAGAAAGTTCTGGAATCTGAGAGGAGCCACAAATTTCCTTCCACCCAGCGTTCCCCCAAGTCTCCCGATAAAAATGATACCTCACTTGTGTGGGTAGGCCTAGCGGCCGCGACAAGAGACACCCCAAAACGCAACGTGGACACATCCCATTTTTGAAAGAAAACAGAGCTGTTTTTTGCAAAGTGCCTACCTGGAGATTTTGGCCTCTAGCTCAGCCGGCACCTAGGGAAACCTACCAAACCTGTGCATTTCTGAAAACTAGAGACCAAGGGGAATCCAAGATGGGGTGACTTGTGTGGCTCGGACCAGGTTCTGTTACCCAGAATCCTTTGCAAACCTCAAAATTTGGCTAAAAAAACACATTTTCCTCACATTTCTGTGGCAGAAAGTTCTGGAATCTGAGAGGAGCCACAAATTTCCTTCCACCCAGCGTTCCCCCAAGTCTCCCGATAAAAATGATACCTCACTTGTGTGGGGTAGGCCTCGCGGCCGCAACAGGAGACACCCCAAAACGCAAAGTGGACACATCCCATTTTTGAAAGAAAACAGAGGTGTTTTTTGCAAAGTGCCTACCTGTAGATTTTGGCCTCTAGCTCAGCCGGCACCTAGGGAAACCTACCAAACCTGTGCATTTCTGAAAACTAGAGACCTAGGGGAATCCAAGATGGGGTGACTTGTGTGGCTCGGACCAGGTTCTGTTACCCAGAATCCTTTGCAAACCTCAAAATTTGGCTAAAAAAACACATGTTCCTCACATTTCTTTGGCAGAAAGTTCTGGAATCTGAGAGGAGCCACAAATTTCCTTCCACCCAGCGTTCCCCCAAGTCTCCCGATAAAAATGATACCTCACTTGTGTGGGTAGGCCTAGCGCCCGCGATAGGAAATGCCCCAAAGCGCAACGTGGACACATCCACATTTTTTAAAGAAAACAGAGGTGTTTTTTGCAAAGTGCCTACCTGTAGATTTTGGCCTCTAGCTCAGGCCGGCACCGAGGGAAACCTACCAAACCTGTGCATTTCTGAAAACTAGAGACCTAGGGGAATCCAAGATGGGGTGACTTGTGTGGCTCGGACCAGGTTCTGTTACCCAGAATCCTTTGCAAAACCTCAAAATTTGGCTAAAAAAACACATGTTCCTCACATTTCTGTGGCAGAAAGTTCTGGAATCTGAGAGGAGCCACAAATTTCCTTCCACCCAGCGTTCCCCCAAGTCTCCCGATAAAAATGATACCTCACTTGTGTGGGTAGGCCTAGCGGCCGCGACAGGAGACGCCCCAAAACGCAACGTGGACACATCCCATTTTTTTAAAGAAAACAGAGCTGTTTTTTGCAAAGTGCCTACCTGGAGATTTTGGCCTCTAGCTCAGCCGGCACCTAGGGAAACCTACCAAACCTGTGCATTTCTGAAAACTAGAGACCTAGGGGAATCCAAGATGGGGTGACTTGTGTGGCTCGGACCAGGTTCTGTTACCCAGAATCCTTTGCAAACCTCAAAATTTGGCTAAAAAAACACATTTTCCTCACATTTCTGTGGCAGAAAGTTCTGGAATCTGAGAGGAGCCACAAATTTCCTTCCATCCAGCGTTCCCCCAAGTCTCCCGATAAAAATGATACCTCACTTGTGTGGGTAGGCCTAGCGCCCGCGACAGGAAACGCCCCAAAGCGCAACATGGACACATCCAAATTTTTTTAAAGAAAACAGAGGTGTTTTTTGCAAAGTGCCCTACCTGTAGATTTTGGCCTCTAGCTCAGCCGGCACGTAGGGAAACCTACCAAACCTGTGCATTTCTGAAAACTAGAGACCTAGGGGAATCCAAGATGGGGTGACTTGTGTGGCTCGGACCAGGTTTTGTTACCCAGAATCCTTTGCAAACCTCAAAATTTGGCTAAAAAAACACATTTTCCTCACATTTCTGTGGCAGAAAGTTCTGGAATCTGAGAGGAGCCACAAATTTCCTTCCACCCAGCGTTCCCCCAAGTCTCCCGATAAAAATGATAACTCACTTGTGTGGGTAGGCCTAGCGCCCGCGACAGGAAACGCCCCAAAGCGCAACATGGACACATCCAAATTTTTTGAAAGAAAACAGAGGTGTTTTTTGCAAAGTGCCTACCTGTAGATTTTGGCCTCTAGCTCAGCCGGCACCTAGGGAAACCTACCAAACCTGTGCATTTCTGAAAACTAGAGACCTAGGGGAATCCAAGATGGGGTGACTTGTGTGGCTCGGACCAGGTTCTGTTACCCAGAATCCTTTGTAAACCTCAAAATTTGGCTAAAAAAACACATGTTCCTCACATTTCTGTGGCAGAAAGTTCTGGAATCTGAGAGGAGCCACTAATTTCCTTCCACCCAGCGTTCCCCCAAGTCTCCCGATAAAAATGATGCCTCACTTGTGTGGTAGGCCTAGGGCCCGCGACAGGAAACGCCCCAAAGTGCAACGTGGAAACATTCAAATTTTTTAAAGAAAACAGAGGTGTTTTTTGCAAAGTGCCTACCTGTAGATTTTGGCCTCTAGCTCAGCCGGCACCGAGGGAAACCTACCAAACCTGTGCATTTCTGAAAACTAGAGACCTAGGGGAATCCAAGATGGGGTGACTTGTGTGGCTCGGGACCACGTTCTGTTACCCAGAATCCTTTGCAAACCTCAAAATTTGGCTAAAAAAACACATGTTCCTCACATTTCTGTGGCAGAAAGTTCTGGAATCTGAGAGGAGCCACAAATTTCCTTCCACCCAGCGTTCCCCCAAGTCTCCCGATAAAAATGGTACCTCACTTGTGTGGGTAGGCCTAGCGGCCGCGACAGGAGACGCCCCAAAACGCAACGTGGACACATCCCATTTTTTAAAGAAAACAGAGCTGTTTTTTGCAAAGTGTCTACCTGTAGATTTTGGCCTCTCGCTCAGCCGGCACCTAGGGAAACCTACCAAACCTGTGCATTTCTGAAAACTAGAGACCTAGGGGAATCCAAGATGGGGTGACTTGTGTGGCTCGGACCAGGTTCTGTTACCAGAATCCTTTGCAAACCTCAAAATTTGGCTAAATAGACACATGCTCCTCACATTTCTGTGGCAGAAAGTTCTGGAATCTGATAGGAGCCACAAATTTCCTTCCACCCAGTGTTCCCCCAAGTCTCCCGATAAAAATGATACCTCACTTGTGTGGGTAGGCCTCGCGGCCGCAACAGGAGACACCCCAAAACGCAAAGTGGACACATCCCATTTTTTGAAAGAAAACAGAGCTGTTTTTTGCAAAGTGCCTACCTGGAGATTTTGGCCTCTAGCTCAGCCGGCACCTAGGGAAACCTACCAAACCTGTGCATTTCTGAAAACTAGAGACCTAGGGGAATCCAAGATGGGGTGACTTGTGTGGCTCGGACCAGGTTCTGTTACCCAGAATCCTTTGCAAACCTCAAAATTTGGCTAAAAAAACAAATTTTCCTCACATTTCTGTGGCAGAAAGTTCTGGAATCTGAGAGGAGCCACAAATTTCCTTCCATCCAGCGTTCCCCCAAGTCTCCCGATAAAAATGATACCTCACTTGTGTGGGTAGGCCTAGCGCCCGCGACAGGAAACGCCCCAAAGCGCAACATGGACACATCCAAATTTTTTTAAAGAAAACAGAGGTGTTTTTTGCAAAGTGCCTACCTGTAGATTTTGGCCTCTAGCTCAGCCGGCACCTAGGGAAACCTACCAAACCTGTGCATTTCTGAAAACTAGAGACCTAGGGGAATCCAAGATGGGGTGACTTGTGTGGCTCGGACCAGGTTCTGTTACCCAGAATCCTTTGCAAACCTCAAAATTTGGCTAAAAAACACATTTTCCTCACATTTCTGTGGCAGAAAGTTCTGGAATCTGAGAGGAGCCACAAATTTCCTTCCACCCAGCGTTCCCCCAAGTCTCCCGATAAAAATGATACCTCACTTGTGTGGGTAGGCCTCGCGGCCCGCAACAGGAGACACCCCAAAACGCAAAGTGGACACATCCCATTTTTTGAAAGAAAACAGAGGTGTTTTTTGCAAAGTGCCTACCTGTAGATTTTGGCCTCTAGCTCAGCCGGCACCTAGGGAAACCTACCAAACCTGTGCATTTCTGAAAACTAGAGACCTAGGGGAATCCAAGATGGGGTGACTTGTGTGGCTCGGACCAGGTTCTGTTACCCAGAATCCTTTGCAAACCTCAAAATTTGGCTAAAAAAACACATGTTCCTCACATTTCTTTGGCAGAAAGTTCTGGAATCTGAGAGGAGCCACAAATTTCCTTCCACCCAGCGTTCCCCCAAGTCTCCGATAAAAATGATACCTCACTTGTGTGGGTAGGCCTAGCGCCCGCGATAGGAAATGCCCCAAAGCGCAACGTGGACACATCCACATTTTTTAAAGAAAACAGAGGTGTTTTTTGCAAAGTGCCTACCTGTAGATTTTGGCCTCTAGCTCAGCCGGCACCGAGGGAAACCTACCAAACCTGTGCATTTCTGAAAACTAGAGACCTAGGGGAATCCAAGATGGGGTGACTTGTGTGGCTCGGACCAGGTTCTGTTACCCAGAATCCTTTGCAAACCTCAAAATTTGGCTAAAAAAACACATGTTCCTCACATTTCTGTGGCAGAAAGTTCTGGAATCTGAGAGGAGCCACAAATTTCCTTCCACCCAGCGTTCCCCCAAGTCTCCCGATAAAAATGGTACCTTCACTTGTGTGGGTAGGCCTAGCGGCCGCGACAGGAGACGCCCCAAAACGCAACGTGGACACATCCCATTTTTTTAAAGAAAACAGAGCTGTTTTTTGCAAAGTGTCTACCTGTAGATTTTGGCCTCTCGCTCAGCCGGCACCTAGGGAAACCTACCAAACCTGTGCATTTCTGAAAACTAGAGACCTAGGGGAATCCAAGATGGGGTGACTTGTGTGGCTCGGACCAGGTTCTGTTACCCAGAATCCTTTGCAAACCTCAAAATTTGGCTAAAAAAACAAATTTTCCTCACATTTCTGTGGCAGAAAGTTCTGGAATCTGAGAGGAGCCACAAATTTCCTTCCATCCAGCGTTCCCCCAAGTCTCCCGATAAAAATGATACCTCACTTGTGTGGGTAGGCCTAGCGCCCGCGACAGGAAACGCCCCAAAGCGCAACATGGACACATCCAAATTTTTTTAAAGAAAACAGAGGTGTTTTTTGCAAAGTGCCTACCTGTAGATTTTGGCCTCTAGCTCAGCCGGCACCTAGGGAAACCTACCAAACCTGTGCATTTCTGAAAACTAGAGACCTAGGGGAATCCAAGATGGGGTGACTTGTGTGGCTCGGACCAGGTTTTGTTACCCAGAATCCTTTGCAAACCTCAAAATTTGGCTAAAAAAACACATGTTCCTCACATTTCTTTGGCAGAAAGTTCTGGAATCTGAGAGGAGCCACAAATTTCCTTCCACCCAGCGTTCCCCCAAGTCTCCCGATAAAAATGATACCTCACTTGTGTGGGTAGGCCTAGCGCCCGCGATAGGAAATGCCCCAAAGCGCAACGTGGACACATCCACATTTTTGAAAGAAAACAGAGGTGTTTTTTGCAAAGTGCCTACCTCTAGATTTTGGCCTCTAGCTCAGCCGGCACCTAGGGAAACCTACCAAACCTGTGCATTTCTGAAAACTAGAGACCTAGGGGAATCCAAGATGGGGGTGACTTGTGTGGCTCGGACCAGGTTCTGTTACCCAGAATCCTTTGCAAACCTCAAAATTTGGCTAAAAAAACACATGTTCCTCACATTTTTGTGGCAGAAAGTTCTGGAATCTGAGAGGAGCCACAAATTTCCTTCCACCCAGCGTTCCCCCAAGTCTCCCGATAAAAATGATACCTCACTTGTGTGGGTAGGCCTCGCGGCCGCAACAGGAGACACCCCAAAACGCAAAGTGGACACATCCCATTTTTTGAAAGAAAACAGAGCTGTTTTTTGCAAAGTGCCTACCTGGAGATTTTGGCCTCTAGCTCAGCCGGCACCTAGGGAAACCTACCAAACCTGTACATTTCTGAAACTAGAGACCTAGGGGAATCCAAGATGGGGTGACTTGTGTGGCTCGGACCAGGTTCTGTTACCCAGAATCCTTTGCAAA